>NC_052508.1:75869888-76109888 GCF_014356525.2 Nilaparvata lugens | reverse complement strand
AAATAATAAGTAGGCGTCAGTGGCCTCAGTGAGTTGAATGTCAAGATAGACATTAATAAAATAATAAGTAGGCGTCAGTGGCCTCAGTGAATTGAATGTCAAGATAGACATTAATAAAACAATAATGATGCATACGTAAATGAAAATTGAAAAGAATGATTTACATAACCTGAATAAAATTTTGAAGAGGAGATGTGGCCAGGCAGACAGGCAACGACTCCGCAATACCAACAGGAACAGGACATCAGCAAGCGATGAAGTGATCTGGCCATGCGATGACAAGCATGGAAACGTCCACTACAGCAGGCGAATCCCCCAATGGAAAAGTAGGCTGGAGCGAGTAGAATTCCAAACGAATAATCCGATCTTCAAATTGTGGAATTTTTGGATTGATTTCCAAACAGTAGAGATGATGCACTTGAAAGTTTGAGGTTCACGAGGTGAAGCCAATTGTAGAAAAATGGCAACTGAAGCTTACACGAGGTTGTAATTTTTGACAAAGTTTATCCAATTTTAACAGAGTAACTGAGTGAAGAACTCGATGAATAATTGAATCACACTGAAGAATAGAACAAACGAATTAATTTGAAGAATAATTCACACCTTAAAAACGTTTTGTAAGTCCGATGAATTCAGATGAAAGGTTTAGACCGAGCGCAGGAAGCACACTCGACTATCCACCATTGAAAAAGACACGGAGAAGCTGCAAGCTACAATGAAAAAGGCAAGCTGCCGGATGTGTTAGAAACGTAGGCAAAGCGCTCGCAACCGAATGGTGAAAAAGTAACAAATATCTAAAAGGTAAGATGCCTAAAGACAAGATTAAATTCTAAAAAATCGAATAGCACAAATATTAAAATTGTAACGGCAAACAATCCGACGAAAAAATACGAATAAAAGTATAGAAAACCAGCTGACTAGGGCAGTGGCAAAGAACCGCGACTGTGACGTCACTGGTCAGCGCAGACACACAAAAGACACAGCGCGCAGAGACAGACAGACATGATGACGACATGATGTCTACGTAGTAGCGGAACGAATAACAAGTGGAACCGTTCCAATAAATGCTTTGTCAGATTTTACATAAACTGGGCCCCTTGTGTCATACGGGGGTATGGCACAATAAGAAAAAGTAAGAAATATGTAAAATCTGGCAAGGCAATTGGAAATTGAAAACTGGGCCCCATGTGAGAACCAGGGGAAAAGAACAATGAAACCTGAAAATACAACATGAACCATAAGAGCAAGGGGATTAACTAGAATCCTCATCAATGGGAAGAGGTGCTAAACTCGAAATAGCCCTCTTAAAGGTGCCGGAGGGAGTGAGAACAGTGACAACTCGAACCTTGTCGTCCTTACCGGGATGAACTTCAGTAATGCGCGCCAGCTTCCAAGTGGACTGCGCGGAACCAGGATCCTTCAAGATGACAACCGTACAGACCTTCAAATTTTCATAATTGCTTAACCATTTGCCTTTTTTCTGAAGAGTGGTTAAATATTCACGAGATTTGGGGCCGCCTACACGAATGGAAATAGGACCGGCGTAATCCAAACCACAATTATGAAAGGGAAAGTTAGCCTGAACGCGGGCCGCTGGTAAACTACCCATGATTTGCTCAGAGCGAAGAGCCGAAAAGCGAAAACACATTATGCAATGCCGCAATACACTTTTGATGGTGCGATGGGTGGAGGGAAACCAAAATCGTTGTCTTACACTGGCCATGGTGGCCTGCACCCCAGCATGACTTAGACGACAATGGTGAGCAACAATCAATGCACGAGTGAATTTATGATTGCTAGGCAACAATATTTGATGTTTGTAATCAAAGGAAGCATTTGCATTTTGCAAACGTCCACCAACTCTGAGCAGAGAATCTGAATGAACAAATGGTGACAAGGCTTTAATAGAACTATTAGGCAATAGCTCCTGATTTTGACGCAATGCTTTAAGTTCGGCAGAGAAATCTTCTTCTTGAATAGATTTGAAGATACAATTTTCAGCTTCTGAAATTTCAGAGATAGTTAATTGACCAAAACGCGGAGTGACTGGATTTTGTTTTTTACAATTATGAATGAACCGTAGAACATATGCTGTTGTACGAACGATTTTGTGATAGGTGGAGCAACTATTGATTATACCTGAAATAACATCATTACGAGAAGAAGTGGTAGCTAATACCTGAACTGATTGAGAACTGTTTTCCTGAACTGATTTCTGAACTGATTTCTCTAACTGATGAGAGACATCATTTGAAGTTAGAAAATTCGATGTGACCCTACGGGGAGCGGCCACAGGTGAAGCGGGGAGGCACGAACGAGGTGCTGCAATAGGACGAATAGCTTTACAAGGACCAAATATGACCCAACCTAGACTGGTTTTCTGAAGAATGGGAGCATTTGAGCTAGATACAATTACCAGGATGAAGTATCGATGCGAATATGCCAGCACCAAGTAACAAATCTACAGGTTTAGATTGATCAAACAACGGATCCGCTAATTTGAGTTCAAGGGAATTGAAATTTGGAAAGATCGATGTCACATAGGAACATTAGCAGATAGCTATCAACTACAATACAATTTTCTTCAACCGACCACGAACGATCAGATGAAGACAAGCAAACTGAATGAGAAATAGATGATTTGGTCTTATTTTCACCTACACTATGAATCAAAGTGTCAGAATACAAGGTAAGAAGTGACAATTTTTCAGCCAACCTAGTTGACATCAAATTACAATCAGAGCAAGAGTCTAAAAGCGCGGTTGCTTTAATAAATTCCCCACTAGAAGTTTGAACCAAAACCTCGGCAGTAGGTAACAAAGCGACAGTTGATTGCTGTTGCAAACACAGTGACAAAGTAGAGCTCATCGTGACATGAGAGTTCTTCTGAGGCTGTTCTGCATGAGAAACAGCTTGCTTAGTTGTTTCCGCATTCTGAACCATGACGGAATTCAAAACAGCATTCTACCCTTGGAGGGAGCAAAAGATTGAGAATGAATAAGATTTGAAGTTACCTATCCTTGAAGTAGGCTGGTGTCCCGTGATTGAGGATACGACCTATGAAGAACAGTGTGGTGACTCTTGCCACAAAGTGTACACGATTTGTCCGAACAAAACATGATTGGGTGCGAAAGGCTTGAGGCAATTATAACATAACCTTTTGTCACGGACAGCATTCCAACGATCAGTAACCTGTAACTTCAATAATTCATTACAACGATTTGGAAAATGACCAACAGAATTACAAAAACTACAAGGTGACATAGAAGAGGTAGTAACCTGCATCCTAGCTTGAACATTTGATTGACTTTGATTGAACTTTGGCTTGCTATGAGCACCAACCGAGTTGGATGTACTTTGCTGTACATTTCCTTGATGATGGTTAGCTGAGCTTGAAGCAACAGCTTCCATGATTTTGCATTGAGATTCCAAAAAATTCCAAAATTTATCAATGGTGGGAATGTCGTTGTATACCAACACTCTTTTCCCATTCTCGAACAGTAGCAGTATCCAACTGCAACAACATTTGTGCATATACAACAAGTCCTTGATTTGGACTCCAAGTTGAAGCGCTTCGAGCGCGGTAATGTGGGACTTGCAAAAGTCAATGAATGCCCGCGGACAGTTACGCTTTATGGTAGGCGGAGATTCAATTGCCGTGACGTGCCTGGCAGCAATTAATCTTGTTGTCATACCTCTCCTTAAGAGGTTCCATGCAAGCTGAAAACCATTTTCGTCAGCTTCAATGTGTTCCACTCTAGCAAGAGCTTCACCACTGAGTGATTGACGAAGATAGAAAAATTTCAATGAATCATTAATGTTATCTTGATTACCAATAATATTAGTAAAAGCACTTGAGAATGCTTGCCATTTTGAAAGCTCCCCATTGAAGCGTGGAAGCGGTATCTGAGGCAACTGAAAATTTGCCAAAGGTGCGTTTTGAGATTTTGGCCGCTGGGAAGCACCAGCAGTGGCCTCATTGTTGCGTTGTCTGCTTTCAAAGGCAGTTAATGCAGCGTTTGCCTCAGAGGTAATGGAGATAAACTTATTGAGTATCTCAAAATGAGTTGAAGTGTCCTGTGCTTGCAACTCTGAATTCGATAATTGTTGATGTATCTTATCATACTTAATTCTAAGTGAACCTAGTTCGTTTTTTACAGTCAATAGTTGATAATAAGTGGCTTCAGTGTCCACAACATAATCGTTATAGCTGGTTATGAACAATCTATTTCCTGGTGTAAATTGTCTCTTGTATTGAAAAGAGCAGAAGGCTCAGGAAGTGAATCTTCCTCATGATCAGACATGCTTAAAAATTAACAGAAAAACCTGAGTGAATGACACGATAGTGCACTGTAGCAATGCGATTGCTGCGCCAATAAGCAACCTGGGCGCTGGTCCAGTACGCAGAGAGGCACGCCTGTGCGTTTGAGGCAAGTTGTATCAAGCTTGCTGTGCGGCGAGTCAAGTAGCGAGCTCGCAAGGCGGTGTGTAGTTTGCCGTGTGTTGTTTTCTCAATGCGCAATAGCCGTCTGTGACCAGTTCAGTGCGGTTCAGTCTCTCAGGGTACAAGATAGTTGATAGCTGGTGCATACACGTCGCAGCGTGCTTTGAGTTGCAGCCAGTACTGAAAATTTGAAACAAGTGTGTGAATGCTTAATATTAAACAATATAAACATACAAAAGTACAATGAAATAAATATACTCTAGAGTGGGACCTAATCATTGGCGTCAAGCTAGACTATTAGGCACACGGTCACTGAAACCCCAAGGTTCAATGGACCAAGAAATGGGTAATAAAAATTAACAATTATCCTAGGTAACACTGGGTCAAAAATGAACGGGCTGGAGGACCAATTTTTATGACAGAATCCAAGGGCAGGGCAGTGGCAAAGAACCGCGACTGTGACGTCACTGGTCAGCGCAGACGCACAAAAGACACACAGCGCAGAGACAGACAGACATGATGACGACATGATGTCTACGTAGTAGCGGAACGAATAACAAGTGGAACCGTTCCAATAAATGCTTTGTCAGATTTTACACCATAACTGAGTAAACCATCGTACACGAAACCATGGTCGTGTACCGAATAAAACTGTGTAGAATTTGACAACATAATTATGTGTGTTTTTACTCAATTCTCATATCTGTCAAATATCTTCATAAAGATAAGATAAGATTGCTTGCTATTATTTTGCGTTGACTATTGAGTTCTGACCAACCCAAAGTTCATTACATAGACCTACCTGTTATGATTTTTTAATGGTGGAATTAGAAGTATATAGTGAGGTCCACGTTATAATGATAGTGTTTGATTAGCAATGGTATTGCTATCCTTGTCTATCATCCAACAAAGCGGATAACGCTATCTCTTTCTCGCCTTGCTCTTGCCAGATCGTCTTTTAACAATGTAGAATTGATAATTAATTAACAAAATATTTCATCTCAATTATGAAATTATTGAAAAATATAATTTCTTGTTTAATAAAATTATTTTAAACGAGAATGAACCATAGCATTACAAAACCTGTATCAGATACCGTCTATAGAAGGCAATGACAAGACAGAAGTTCGGCAACGTTTTTCTCCTATCTTTCTCCACTGCCATTATAACGTGAACCTCACTATAGTAATAATAATGATTTCAAACACGTTTGATCTTATATAAGAAAGTTATTTGTCAGACGAAAAATGTTTCAACAAAAATTTGCTCTCCAATTGTTCTTTAAATGTTTACTACAGTTGAATATTTTTGTGTTGCATATACAAAATTTGTAAATTATAAATTTGTTTGTAAATTTGTGATTTATATATTTTTAAACACTTCATGTGTTTTGTGTTCTTGTACCTGATGACTAATGCTAGACGTTTTCTATTTTTTAAAAACAATAATGTAAAGAGAAATTTGAAAGTAATAGTATCGAATAATGCAACTTTTTCTAGGGGTTTTTCGCCTTTGCTTGGGCAACAATTTCCCTGAGTTGAAATGGACTTGTCATGGTGTTATTCTACCTGCTATAATTCTTTATTGATTGATTCATACAACAAGTACATCATCAAAAATGATAAGAAGAGAAAAAAAGGTAACCTTGTGCTATTCCTCTCCCATATTTAGATAAGGTTACACATAGTCCGAAATGGGTTGTCATCTTAACCGACAACTGAATCGAATTTATGGCCAGGAATGAGTCTGTGGGGAGGAATTTCAAGTCGAGCGCGGAAGGTGATCAAACATTAGAAAAGAAGCTTTCAACTGCGAAGGCCCGCTGCTTTCTAGACCAGAGCATGATGGCTAATTTAATTGAGGGAGGATAAACTTTAGAGCTTTCCCCTCCAGATGCACCCCCTCCTGCCCCTCTACACGACCAATTCAACCTACGGGATTTTTTCAAATAAGTAAGTTTCTCTGGCGCACTTTGTAGTTGTTCACTTCACAATATTTTCAGTCCTTAATTATTATCACAAAGTAGATTTTTAAATGTAGATGCTTCAAAACCAAACATAGAAGAAATATTTCCACATTATTATCACTTAAATAGGAAATATTCACATATTAGAGGAATAATTTTAAAAGACCAAAAAAAACTTAATTCCAAAAAACATGTAGCCTACTTCTTGTGGAAAAATAGTTCTTACTTCCCCAACCTTCGATTTTGTTTTCATTTCAAAATTTACTTAGAATGTACTAATTAAATTTCACATATCCTATCATAAAACTTCATCTTCTAGGCTTGCAATGCTTAAATGTGAACTAAAGATGATATCCTACAAATTTTGAATACTTGTGATAATGATCTATCTTTAACGAGGACCACTACCGTAACTAATGAATATCGCGAACAAAGAGAATAATTACATTAAAAATAATTTTGCGTGTCATTCTGCCTCCTCCATTCATCCCACTTCCAGAATTTTATACTATTTCTCATAGTGGAAGTTTAGGCGAGTTAAGAAAATTGCATGATGAAGCCGGTCTTATGTAACTAATGCAAAAAATGTTCTAGCTTATACCATAGAAGGTCTAATTCGAGTAATTATCATTCTCCTTGTTGATTTTCAGATTGATTAGAACCGATTATCGGATGAAAAATCTACTCATGAAGTGTTCTGATAATATGAATGATGAATGGAATTCCATTATTAATTTGCATTAATCAAACTACTGCCGATGACTCAGCCACGATTTGTTTTTTAAATGATCTTCCATCTTTACGATTCAAGTCTTAATCATACAAATTGATAGCATAAAAATTCATGGTATTAGATGGAAATGCCTTATATGGAGCCTGATAATTGGAAATCTGAGATCAAACTTCGCATAGATGGGGCGGAGCTCCTAAAATTTATACAGATATTAGATTAGATTAGATTTCTTTATTCATGTGTTACAATAATTACCGGTACTGGCTTATACACTAATTTACATTAAATGACGGTAATGCTGATTATTCAACGAATTTTACAAAGTATAAGAATTAATCAATGAGAATAAAGATTAAATGCAATTAGAATAACGATAATATAAAGTTGTAATGTAACTTCATAAATCGGCGGTGTTTCAACAAATAATTGTCGATTCTCTAAGATGGAGATAAAATAATATCCTTCCTATCAACACACGACCGGGGATATATATGGGACTTGTGGCAGTTGAGTACTTGAAAATCAACGAAAAAAGTTTAATTAAACCAGAAATATTATTGATTTTTATATATCTCTTCAGGCTAACAGTTGTATGATAAACTGAATATTTTCAATACTGTACCTAAACAAAAATATATTACAGATTACAGTATTCTGCTTACGTTGGTATATTATTGACATGGTCAATCGCTTCATCAGTCGCTAATGAAAGGATATCGTGGAGTAGAAAATATTTTTTTTTATAGTATTAATAAAAAATATATTTTAAAATAATGCAGTAAATTTCTTTTCAAAAACTACACAGTGTATTATGTATTCTGAGAAAGCTTGCATTTTCTCAAACACAATCCATTAAATTTATTCATTCTTCATCCATTTTATTTATTTTATTTCTTGGAAATAAGATGTCTTTATAAACGTATTATTTATTTTATTTATTCTTTATACATTTTCATATTTCATCATTCCCATTCATTGACCTCCTATAAAATGGGTATACGAATTTGTTAAATCACTAATTTTTAAATTATGGAATAAATATGGAATTGAATAAGTTGATGTGTTATTTACACATTAGTTAGTTTTTCTCATATTCTTATAGTACAGGGAGCCTATATTTCAAATTTGATTAACGTGTATAATAATATTGAAATAATACTTTATTGATTCATACAATAAGTACATCAAAAATGATAGGGAGAGAAAAAATAAGGTAACCTTGTGCTATTCCTCTCCCAGATTTAGATAAGGTTACACACAGTCCGAAATAGGTTGAGTCTTGTAGTTGTTCACTTCACAAGATGTTCAGTACTTATTTATTTTCACAAATTAGATTTTTAAATTTCATACTACATCATTATGTTTATTTATTAAGAGTACCATTTTTAATACACAATATTAATTTTATTTTCACTACTATTTTGTAGTTCAGAAAATGTTGAGAGAGTGATGCACTAATTTCATGTCTTCTCTGTGCATAAATGTTTCTGAATTCAATTGGAAGTTTAGGGCCGGTTCCCGAGCTTGGGATTTGGCCAAGTTCTAGACTTTAAACAGCTGGCTTCAGAAAATTGGCTTTCCGAAACGGGGCGTAGTCGTAGTCCACGTATAAATTCAATTTCGAAAGACTAGAAAATTGAACACAACATAGAAAATAGTGTAAAGTTTCAGCTATTAAATTATTTAGGAATGTTTCATTCCGTCAAGGAAAAACGTTTTAAATAATCATAGAAATGAGAAAATAAATATCCTATTGTATTAAGCGAGCAATTTCTGTATATCTGAATATATTTTTATATTTGGTTATTCATATTAATTGGTTATATTTATTTATGGTTATTTATGTTCAACGGATCTCGAAAACGGCTCCAACTATTTTCATGAAATTTGGAACATAGTAGGTTCATGATATAAAAATTCCATTGCACTAGGTCTCATCCTTGGGAAAACTCGCTGAACGACATTAGAAGGATAATAATTCATCCTTGGCTGAAACAGCTGAGACTTTCGTCGTCTGTGGATAGTAAAAAGTGAGCGAGTGATTCTGTGGAAAATCAAAATATCGCATCCCCGAAGTTCATAAGCTGACGTAAAATATAAACACAATCATTTTAGAGAATTTTGTTCTGTTTATCGATAAATAAAAATAACGAGCGAAGCCACTACCTCCGTAAACAGAGCCGTAGTGCATTAGTGTGACGTCAGCACTGGTAGGGCTCCTACACCAATAGAAACACTAGCTGATATAGATCAGCTGAAATCAACAAATTTTTATTGGTGTAGGAGCCCTACCTGCGCTGACGTCACACGAATGCACTACGGCTTTGTTTACGGAGGTAGTGGCAAAGCTCGGTGCCCCGATATTTATCATAAAACTACGACTACGCCCCGTTTTGGAAAGCCAATTTTCTGACTCCAGCTGTTTTAAGTCTAGAACTTCGCTAAATCCCGAGCACGTAAACCGGCCCTAGATCTTCAGATGCCAAAACTATTATAAAGTGATGTGATAAAATGATTACAACCAATATAAAAAGTGCACAATGTACAAACACAATTGAATAAGTGATGTGTAAAAATAAAATATATTAAAGAAGGATATCGAAAGAGAACAAATAATAATTATGTGGGAGTGGGATGGAATAGACTTAGTGTTTACTGAGGTGTGCTAGAAAATCTTTCCTCTATAAAGAAATGTCAATATCAATGTTGTTGCGTTATCAGCTGCTTTATTCTTTTCAATGTAGTCTCATATGTAGAAGTCTACTGTCTTCGAAGTCAATAGTCAACTGAGGCTCGTTGAAAACAATAGTCTTCTATAGTGGACTAATAAAAAGGCAAAATAGTTCCACCGTAGGCTGATCGATTTCACCTTACAGAGTCCATTGACTCATTTTTTCTTCTTGTAGTTCTGTGAACAGTAGACCTCGCGCTCAGCAGTAAGTTACATTGACCTGTTGTTATGTTTCCTCAAACATTGATAAATAATTTATCAATTTAAAATGTCTAGAAAAAATCCTAAATAAATATAGAGCTTTCTGTCCTATCGTACCGTGACGTGTCGTCCCGGAATGTGAGTGTGAGCGCTGTTATCAGGTCTGGCTGCCGTCGATACGCCAATCCAATCAACCCATCAGAGAGCATTCTGTTTTGTCGTGTTGGCGAAAAATCGGTGTGTTCAAATTAACAAAATAAACTACCATAATGCTGATTTCCTACAAACTTCATTTCTCACTTTTCATGATTTTAGAAATCAATTTCTTTTCAATAATATTTGTTGCAATTTTAATCATCAGATTAGAAAAGAGAATTGTTTTCTATCAATAGCTCCAATCTTCAAACTAGAACCTAGACTGTTGGGAGAACCGATATCAACACATCTCCTTTTGCTAGATCGTTTTCCAACAATTTAGAAATATAATCAACTAACAAAATATTTAATCTAATCATGAAAATTTATTATCTTATCATTGAAAAATATTTTTTCTCAACGAATAAAATATAATTTTATTATTTTCAAGAAGAATGAAAAGTTAACAGTTAATGAATTCTGTATATATATTTTTTTCTAATCGGTATCATGTGAAATTCATAATTTATATGTAGATTCAAGTTTATATATTACATCCCTGATTAAGCTGATTTACGACTCACACTGGCGCAAAAGGAATCTTCCTTTTGCCGGTGTTTTTGCCTCACCTACTGTACTTATGCATGTGATCATAAATTGAATCTTCATTTTAAAACTATTATTATAATATAAAGGATATCATTTCGTTATTATATCTAATTAAATAAATGTACAGTATGTATCTTGGTTTAAGTGCAGTAGCATATACTTATATTTATTTTTTGTAAACCTTTTTTGTATTTTGTTTTCGGCAAATAAATTCATTCATGTATTCGATACTCCCATATGCGGTCATGCTCGAAAGAGCTTGCATATGTGTAATGTTACTTACTTTATGTATGTAATATTGTAATAAATAAATAAAAATAAATAAATAGAATAATATCACATCAGATAGGCCTATATCGGTATCAGTTATCCTCTATAGAAGGCAGTGGCAAGGCAGATAATCGGCAACGATGTTCTCCTATCTTTATCCACTGCCACTCATGTAACCGGCTCCAACATGATGTTTTGCTGATAATTTTTATCAGAATCAGGGAGAGAATCAGTTTTGGGTTTATCCTGTTGATTCTCTCTCAATCATTAACTTGATATTGTGATTGTGGAATGTAATAAATAGATAAATAAATAAGCAGCCTAAAGTGAGGTCCACGTGAAAATGGCCGTGGAGAAAGATAGTAGAACTACGTTGCCGATTATCTGCCTTGTCAACTGTTCATATTCTTGTTGAAAAAAATAATCATATTCCATTCGCCAAGAAAACATATTCTTCAATGATGATAATTGAGATATAATATTTTACAGATGGGAATAAATTGGAAGTTACATTTCTTCAAATGTAAGGGTAAGCATTCCTGACCGGCAATTGGGAGGTACTGGGTTCGATTCCCGGGCTAACAAATAATTTTTGTATAGTAGCGCTCATCGAATTTCCATCTAGCTGTTTACCCTGTTGTCAATATTTGCAGAAGCAGAAGTCTTCGGGGTGATTTACAGCATTAGGATGTTCGTTTAATAATTATTATTTATATAATATTTTGTTAATTCTTGAAATTAAATGGAAAAGACTAAAAAATTGTCAGAAAACCACAGATTTATTGATTTTTTTATCAATAAATCTGTGGTTTTCTGACAATTTCTTAGTTTTTTTTTCATTTAATATGAATAATTACCACAATTTCAACTACTCAACTACACAAAAAGGGAAAAATTCTTAAAATGTATGAATTCGGAGCTACTTTCTTTATTTATAAAATAGAATTATAGTAACCTTTGAAATTGATAAAACAATTGATTAAGAATACATTTTGTGCAAAGGCTAAAAATACACTTTCTACTCGTGATATTTTTCAATGTTTTTCGATTTGTATATCATCAAGCTATCAAAATGAAAAGTTTTCTCAGGAAAACATTTTTTTCCTATCATCACTTTTTGTGATATGAGCGCCTGAAGTTTGAATTTTTGGGACAGAACATTTCAAATTCGGTAAGATATAAATCCATGAGATTTAGAGGATGGATTCTTCATGGTATTGTTGATCTAGTAAAACAAAAATTTTCTGAAAATATCAATTTTTGAAAAAGTTATTCAATTTACCAAAAATAACTCGACTAAAAGTTATTTTTGGTTATTTTAAGTAAATTGAATAACTATCTTAAAAATTGATATTTTCAGAAAATGTTTGTTTTACTAGATCGACAATACCATGAAGAATCTATCCTTTAAATCTCATGGATTTATCGCTTACCGTATTTGAAATGTTCTGTCGCAAAAATTTAATCTTTAGGCGCTCATATCTCAAAAAGTAATGATCAGAAAAAATATTTTTCCAGAGAAAACTTTTTCATTTTGATATATACAAATCGAAAAACTTTGAAAAATATCACGAGTAGAAAGTTTATTTTTAGCCTTTGCACAGCCTTAAATATTACATCAATAAACCTGTAAAAATTGATATTTTCAAAAAAGTTTGGTTTTACTAGATCAACAATACCATGAAGAATCTATCCACTAAATCTCATGGATTTATCTCTTACAGAACTTGAAATGTTCTGTTCCAAAAAAATGAACTTTAGGCGCTCATATCTCAAAAAGTAATGATCAGAAAAAAAATCCTGAGAAAACTTTTTCATTTTGATAGCTTGATGACATACAAATCGAAAAACTTTGAAAAATATCACGAGTTGAAAGTTTATTTTTAGCCTTTGCACAGCCTTAATTTATTATATTTCTACATTATTGAAAAACGATCTGGCTAGAGAAGGGTAGCACTATCTGCTTTGTCGAACGGTAGACAAGGATAGCTACACCAACAGTGCCATTATAACGTGGACCTCACTATAGCTACTGTGCCGATGAGTGAATGAGGTGGGTGTAGAATGCCCCCCCTGGGTGTAGAATGAGGGGGGGTGTTGTAGATCGTCATGAATGGAGCAGAGAAGCAACCAATCAATGGCCGATATTTGTGAGTCTTTTCGACGGCCCAGTTTGGCAGCATTGCACTCGGTTGATAATCTTCAGCCGGCTAGATAAAGAAGCTGATACAGCGTCGCAACTTTTGTGTACAAGCTGTTGTGTTATTAGTTGGGTGATGACACTTCAACTGGCTGCAAGTCAGTTGTAGAGCAGTCGCCGCCCGGTAGCCGGCTATAAGCACTCTTTCAAACATAATACAAGTTCTTTTTCTATATACTCTATTCTTATAAATGTTATAGTTTAGTCACTGAAGTGGTCTCAACTCCCGAGATACACGGCTCCCGACTCTGAAGCCGCCCGCAACCCATCTACCGTTACTCCACTCCTTTTCAGCAGATAATACATTCAGAGTAGTCTATTGAAACTGGCCGTTCACAAAGGTAAGTGACACAACAAAAATATTAGTTTGTTAAGTTGATGAACTCATTACGGCATTCATTGTATGTGTTTTGTTTGCAAGTGATCAGAGCCAATTATTGTAATACTTTTTGGTAGTTGAAACTTGATGAGAACGGTATGTAAACAGTTGATTCGTGATCACGTTTAAAAAGAACAAATTTGTTATACTTTTAGTAGTTGAAACTTGTTGAGATCGGTATGCAAACAGTTGATTTTTGATCACGTTCAAAAAAACCAATTTGTTATACTTTTAGTAGTTGAAACTTGTTGAGAACGGTATGTAAACAGTTGATTCGTGATCACGTTTAAAAAAACCAATTTGTTATACTTTTAGTGGTTGAAACTTGTTGAGAACGGTATGTAAACAGTTGATTTGTGATCACGTTTAAAAAGAACCAATTTGTTATACTTTAAGTAGTTGAAACTTGTTGAGATCGGTATGTAATAACAGTTGATTTGTGATCACGTTTAAAAAGAACCAATTTGTTACACAAGGGCCGTTTTCCCAGTGACAGTTTAAACTAAATTTCATTTTAAACTGGATTAAATCCGTATCAAGTATCATTTGTTATAATGTGATTCATTTTGAGTTTAAGCCAACAGCTGATTGAATATTCAGTTTAAGCTTTGACTGTGCAAACGGCCCTTAGTAGTTGAAACTTGTTGAAAACGGTATGTAAACAGTTGATTCGTGTAGATTATAGATTAGAATATTTCTACGTTATTTTGTTGATTTGTAGCCGATTTGATTGTGAATAAAGAGATGAGTGATAAAATTTAAGCTAAATTTAGCTACTTTTAGCCAATACTATTGCTAAGCTACTTTTAGGCTAGCTGTAGCCAATTTTAAGCTACTTAAATATAAAATTGCTATTAAAATGAAAATACATAGGGCTGCTAATTCTTATGTTGCTTTACAAATATTAATGCTATTATCGATTGCTGACTGCTGGGTATAATTTTTATCTAATGACGAATTATTGTAATGTGTCATTATTGATTGGGATATAATAATAATTCCAATGAGACCCTTCTCAGAGTTTTGTGCTTTGAGCCTGTTGTTCCTTTTCCAATCATCCATAGTAAGTTGAGAATGATATCGTCTGTATGAATGTATAAATAAATAATTGAAAGTTTGAATTGAAACAGTGAATTTTCCACATAATTGAACCTGTTAATCAGGTTGTATATTGAAAATTATTGTTGATGATTCATTTTTTAAATATTTAGTGTTTTTTTGAATGAAAATATCTTGAATATGTATTGGAAGATAGTTTTTCAATAGGCTATTGCATGCTTGAAAGCCTGACTCATTGATTTTAGTTGGTAATAATTAGATATAGATTGATAGATAGTTCTGTGTATATTTTTCGTAGATAAAAATAATAAATGAATATAAAAATCTAATTGATGCCATTATGAAGTGATTATGCTTATCAATCACTTGATAATGGTATTATATAGCCGAAACATGTTGTGAGTAAATAATTTTAAAAGGGGTACTCAGATTTCTATTCTTATTTATATTTTAGAGTAGCCCTAAAAGAAAAAAAACAGATGAGAACAACCATAGAGAAACAATAGTGTAAGTAGATATCCCATGGTATAGGGAATTTATGTCGCAGCTTTTACTGTTATCTCAAGCCGATTACTGTCGATTATTGTCAATTTTTACTGTTTTGTTGGGGTGATAGTGTATGAACGGCACAACCAGCATCACACAGCTGCATAGGAAAGAACTACGTGAACTATTGGCTTGGGATAACAGTAAAAGTTGCGACATAAACGCCCTATACCATGGGACATCTACTTATGCTTTCGTTTCTCTATGGTACAACCAAGAAGATGGCGGAACTGCCATAAGATCTCGTTGCCACAGTGAGTGATTAATTCATTTATTGTAAAATATCTGACTGCTAGTCGTTTTTTCTAAAAGCAAAAAGTGATTAAAAAAACAATATATGTCCATACATGTTTTTTTCAATATAATATTTTGATTTTGTTTGGCAGTGGTGTAGCCTATATAAAAATTTGAATTTATAACAATTACAGTATGAATGTTTATTATTAAACGAAAATCCAAATTAAATGCTGTAATTCACCCCGAAGACTTCTGCTACTGCAAATAATTATTAAAATCAAATCATTAGAATTTGAATAATTGCAATATCTCAGTAATTTCCATTTAATTATGAATGTGTACCAACTCGTGTGATATCTTAATAGATCACACACACATTTGGTGGAGAACTTCATTATTTCAAAATATTTACTTAATCTTTGCATTCTTATAAAAAAATGAAGCGAAATTAAATTAGGTTCCTTCAAGCGAAACCACTGGGGTATAAAAAAAATAATAATATCGAATGACCTGGCTGGCTCAGGTCTGGTGTCAGAGTTTTCAGGTCGCAACTGATCAATTTCAGGGCCTCTGACATGACCTAACGACTGCTTTTTAGGCAGCCGGGACCGACGGCTTAACGTGTCCATCTGAAACACGGGAGTGGCCCGAGATAAATATCTTGCCCGGGCCGGGATTTGAACCCGGGCCTCTGAATCATAAAGCCAGCATCTGATCCACTCGACTACGGCCACTCCTTACTTCCACTGGGGTATGATAGTGTGGTATGGATTCATTCCATTCGCGGTTGTCTAGACTCTTTTTTAAGAGTTTAAACTCTCTGTAGAGATCATGCTTTTCAGCCAATTGACAACCCGCCATACCACTCAACAATGTTACTTCAAAAATCATAATAAAGTTCATTTATAAATAAAAATAGAAATTCAAGTACCCTTTTTAAAATTGTTGACTAGCAACATGTTTTGGCATTATCAAATGATTGGAAAATAAATAGAATGACATTAAATAAAGTTTATTTTCTGTTTACTGACGAGCTGGATGATCTAGAAACTCTTTAGCTCAAATAAGCGAGTTTTCACTATGCCAGTACCGTATCTGTAAAAAATGCTAGTTCTATATTATTGTATGGAAGTGGGAAGTATATAGGTGGAACATTGGAAGAGTTCTACAAATATGTAATAGCAATTGAGTGGCCAACCCAGTTATATAATTCAAGGCTGAAACACTTTTATGACGAGCGTCAGGTTGAAATAATCTACACTTCTACACCAACTTAGGCTTTAGACTAGTCAATTGAATCAAAGTCTTTATCAGCGTCATTAATATATCAATACTTCTTGAATCATACTTTTTCAATCTGCCTTAAAGCACGCACATATCTATGAATGTGAGATTTATTCTTCTATTATCTTCATTGAGTGTCAATCTGTGATATTTTTCATGCGTCATTCTAGAGGAACAAGTACCTAGTTTAAAACAAACTACTAGAACTAAACTTAAACTTAAACTTCATTTAAAACATACTAGAGGAACAAGTAGTTTGACACAAACTACTAAAACTAAACTTAAAATTAAGGCTGTTCGGTACACTTTTTTATTATTTAAATTGGGTTTAAATAATAAGAGTGATTATAAGAGTGAGAAAAAGTGTCAACTGAAATTTTTAAGTGGTCTAATAAGCGAGTTATGGGTTGTTGAATTGCTAACTTTCCAGATTCCGTTTTCTTTCCAGATCATAAACGGTTTTGACTATATTATTAGAACTTCTCTTAAAAATTCAAAAAATGTATATTTCCAAATTAAAACATTTTATTCCCCATATCGTTCATAAATAAAAAAGTCACATTTTTTGTAAATTCAATAACTTTGTTTATTTTGGCATTAAACGCGTAAAAACGCATATTAGAACAAAGCCAATGATATACTGAATGTATTAAAAAAAAAACTCCAATGGAAAATTCAAAACCGTTTAATGATCTGGAAAGAAAATGGAGTTTAGCAATTCAACAACCCATAACTCGCTTATTAGACCACTTAAAAATTTCAGTTGCCACTTTTTCTCACTCTTATAATGATATTAACAATAATTATATTGAAAAAGATTATGCAATTCAAATAAAAATAAAAAGGTGTACCGAACAGCCTCAATCTTGAACTTTATTCAAAACATTTTACTAGAAGAACAAGAGTTCCTGTGTAAATGACCACAATGAGAAATTATCTTGAGCAAAATTTGACGCGTGTGAGCTCAATTATTTTTCGCTTCCATGAGAATTGATTATTATTCATTGCATAACCAGTGCTTTTCCCGACGTCTAGGTCACGAGAAAATTCTGCTGATGATCATCAAAAGTTCCAAATTACCTAATTATATACATTGCCTTGCAGTATTAGGAAAACACTGATACACTATCTCAATATCAAGTTTGTCTTTTGGTCCTGCAAAATTATTTCTTTAAAATTTGTGAATACTTTCTATTTAAGTGTTAATATTCTTACTTTTTTGTACTCTTACTATGTATAATAAACTATTGTAATTATTTTGTTATGGAAGCAATTTTTGGGAGAAACCCAGTTTGTTTCCATGTTTCTCATAAATAATAATGTGAAATATTTGTTCTATATTTGGTTTTGTAGCATCTAAATTTGAAAATCTACTTTGTGAAAATAATTAAGGATTGAAAATTTTGTTAAGTGAACAACTTCAAGACTTAACCCATTTCGGATTATGTGTAACCTTATCTAAATTTGGGAGAGGAATAGCACAAGGTTACCTTATTATGTTTTCTCTCCCTATCATTTTGATGATGTACTTATTGTATGAATCAATAAAGAATAAAGAATCTCATGTAGGGTGATTAAAGTAAGTAAGAATAGAGTCATGACTTCCGAAGAAAATAGATTCAATTAGATTATTTGACATTCATCAATTACTTATTTTTGTTAATAAAGTTTTCCTATCAAAAAAGGTGAATAAAATAAGTTGTAAGTTGAGACTTGAACAGTGTTGCCAAATGGTGTTATTTATTTCAATCATTCTATGCAAGCCCATGTATGATAAAATTGACAACTCTGCATCAACTGTGTTGTCAAATTCACTATATCCAGTCATATAGGCTTGCATGAGAATATTGAAATTTGGCACAATTTGGCAACACGGATATTTTATTCAGAGTACAGTAGTGTGGCAAATTGAAAAACCGAGTATACAAGTAGCCTACCTATTCAAAAGTAATTAAAACCAGATGAAATATTATTTTCCTCTTTTACTCCCAATAATAAAATGTCATAGGTACCCATTATTTATAATCATACTCTGAAATCTCAAACTTTTCCATTCATTTATTTATTACTAGCTGGCCCGGCAAACTTTGTACCGCCGCATAATAGTTTAATGCATGACAAACTTCAGCTGGATGCACACCTGAGGAGGCGCGATGCGGCATTTTGCATCCAGGTGCTTCTTACTTATCGGTTTTGAATAGCAGATGCTATTTATTGACGAAGTCCATGCGTATTCATGTGAATATTTTATGACCAATAAAATTATATTCTATTCTATTATACCTATTATTACAATTATCAATTTTAATGGATTTTAGTTATATAGATAACTAGCCGTCAGGCTCGCTTCGCTCGCCATATCCGTCTAGCCGGGGGGCTCCGCCCCCTGGACCACCAACTGGATCGTCCAAGGATGAGATCAGCAGGCTCGCTTCGCTCGCCTGCATTTTTCATTTGATCATTTTTATCATATGTTAGGACGATCCAGTCGGGGGTCTGGCTAAACGGATATGGCAAGCGAAGCGAGCCTGACGGCTAGTAATATAATATTCCCAGGAATAGCTCTGATTGAAGTAGCTGTGCCTAATCAATTTTTCCGCGATAAATGCATTTCAATCTTCAACTTGGTGCCAACCTAATAAAGTCAACTCAACTTAATGCCAACCTGACAAAATTATTAATTTATTCACCAGTTAACAACTGTTTCGAAGAGGTACTCTCTCTAGATTATAGTTCTATATTAACATATGGTATGGACATTTTTCAATTATAATTAAGAGAATAAGAAGAATATACATGCTAAAAGACGAAATTTAAACCCTTAATAACCACCCTTGGAGTTAGAATATTGCCAAAAGATTTCTTAGTGCACCTCTAAAGGGCCAACTGAACATACCTACCAAATTTGAACGTTTTTGGTCTAGTAGATTTTTAGTTCTGCGAGTGAGTGAGTCAGTCAGTCAGTCAGTCAGTGAGTGCCATTCCGCTTTTATATATATAGAAGAAGATAGAAGATAGATTTTCCAACTGCAAAATAAACAATTTACTAAAAATCAATTAATTTGTCTAATACCTACCGACGTCTGTTGGATGACGCAATGATTATAACAGCTGATTTTTTTCTGTGTGTGGCCAGCTCACAAATCTTCTCCCATAAGGATTACATTTAAACTTTGAAGGACCGTAGGAAAGAGTCCTGAAGTCGGATTATAAATTCGATAGGCCATAAACCTGGTCATGAACATAACGAGCACAACTGAAAAATCATCAAACTCAGTGCACACATAAAAAACTTATTGAATGTCAAAATTTTAGGCTCGATTTTTATTTATATAGATATTCTACAATCACAATATTAAATTAATGATTGGGAGAGAATCAACAGGATAAACCCAAACTGTTTCTCTCCCCAATTTTGATTGAAATAGTCAAATTAATTAAGAGATAAATGAGTGATTCTTTCTTACTCTTTCTAGAATTTTGTTGAGTAGAAAGCCTTGTCCCTATAGATTCAATGGTAGACATATATTTATCTTGACCTAGCTAGCAGAGCAATGGATAACTTATTCCTGTTTTTTTTCATAAAGAAAAATAGAATATCCTTGATCAGTAGTGCTATAGTGAGGTCCACGTTATAATAACAGTGGAGAAAGATAGAAGAACAACGTTGCCGATCCTCTGTCTTGTCAATGCCTTCTATAGACGGTATCTGATACAGGTTTAATAATTTCTCTGAATGTTGGACGACACATCCATAGGAGTTTATTCATAAACTCAGGAACATTAAATATTATTTTTTCATACATTTTCAATAATATAACAATATTCAAGGTTTACAAAATGATACCTCACTATATAATATATGTGTCGAGGTTATCATCAAATTAATACAAATTTATGCTAAAACAGATAATACAAAAATTCCAAAAAATCTAAAACGATATCTATTACCTTAAGCATCATCTAGTACAATGATACTAAACCGAGGTACTAATTTTCTACCTTTATTGATGTAATATTAACTGCCCATTTCTGTTTAGAATAATCAATTATATTTTAGCAAGAAATGATATTTTTCAATAATTTCTTCATGAATTTTGATAATTAAGATGAAATATTCTGTTAATTTATTATCAATTCTACAAATCAATGAAAAAAGTTCATTTTAACCAGAAATATTATTGATTTATATATATATCTCTTCAGGCTAGCAGTTGTTGTATAATAAACTGAATATTTTTATTACCTAAACAAAAATATATTACAAATTACTGTATTCTGCTTACGTTGGTATATTATTGACATGGTCAATCGCAGAGATATCAAAGAGTGAAAAATATTTCTTGTCATAGTTAATAAAAAATATCTATTGAAATAATGCAGAAAAATTATTTTGCAAAACTACATTGTAGTGTGAATGTTGATGTTGTGGAACTTTTCCATAATTGAATAGACTTAGAACGTTGTCAAAAATCCACTTTAATTAAATAAAAATTAAAAATTAATATTAATTAAAAGTAAAATATTAATTTTTAATTTTTATTGTGGATTTTTGACGACGTTCTAAGTCTATTCAAAACTACATTGTATTATGTATTCTGAAAAAGCTTGCATTTTCTCAAACACAATCCATTAAATTTATTGATTCTTCATCCATTTTATTTATTTCATTTTATGAAAATAAAATGTCTTTATATAAATGTGTTATTAATTCTTTATTCATTTCCATATTTCATCATTCTCATCCATTGACCTCCTATAAAATGGGTATAAGAATTTGTCAAATAACTTCATTAATTAATTGAATAAGTTGATGTGTTATTCACACATTAGTTAGTTTTTCTCATATTTTCATAGTACAGGTAGCCTATATCTCAATTTTTTTGTGTAGTTGAGAAGTTGATATTGTGGTAATTATTAATACTAAATAAAAATACTACAAAATTGTAATAAAATACGATCTGGCAACATAGCAAAGCGAGGAAGGGATAGTACTATCAGCTTTGTTTAATGATAGACAAGGATAGCAATTCCATTGCTAACAAAAACCTCACTTTACTTCAATTCCGTGGAGTCAACATATGATAAGAGTTTTTATGGAATTGGGGTTTCCCAATGAAATCCAGCGATTCTACTAAAAATATCCGTTCGATTTCTAGTCAACAAATTGAATGGTTTGAGTGTATCATGTAATCCTTATCTGACTATTTTATCACACTGATAATTTCCAATCTTTCAGATAAGAACTGAAAAATTACAAGTTAGTCTCCAATTGACTGAGTTCTCTCATAGATACATTATTACAGACAAATGAACAAAAAGGGCCAACAGTAATAACACAATAATGACTGTAAAATATTAGGTATGATCTAACAATAATTCACTCCTCGCAAGAATGAAACTTGAAAGTTGAAGCACCAAGTAAATAAAAAATAGACATAACTCATAAGACCCATGCAGTTATAATAAGGTCCACATTATAATGACAGTGTTTGATTAGCAATGATATTGATATCCTTGTCTATCATTCAACAAAGTGGATAGCGCTATCTTTTTCTCGCTTTGCTCTGTTGCCAGATCTCTTTTAACAGTATAGAATTTATAATTTATAAACAAAATATTCCATCTTAATTATGAAAATTGGTTATGAAATTATTGAAAAATATGATATCTTGCTTAATAAATATAATTGATTATTTTAAACGAGAATGAACAGTGAAGTCTGCAAAGGATATAAATAAACTTTCTCCTGGAGATATTTTTCAAAGTTTTTCGATTTAATTATGAAAATCCGTTATGAAATTATTGAAAAATATGATATCTTGCTTAATAAATATAATTGATTATTTTAAACGAGAATGAAAAGTGAAGTCTGTGCATTAATGCATATAAATAAACTTTCTACTGGTGATATTTTTCAAAGTTTTTCGATTTGTATACTATCAAGCTATCAATATTAAAACGTTTTCCCAGGAAAACTTTTTTTCGATCATTACATATTGAGATATGAGCGCCTAAAGTTTAAATTTTGTGCCAGAACATTTCAAGTTCTGTAAGATATAAATCCATGAGATTTAGAGGATAGATTCTTCATGGTATTGTTGATCTAATAAAACAAAAATTTTATGAAAATATCATTTTCTGAGAAAGTTATTCAATTTACTAAAAATTACCAAAAATAACTTTTAGTTGAGTTATTTTCGGTCAATTGAATAACTTTCTCAAAAATTGATATTTTCAGAAAATTTTTGTTTTATTAGATCAACAATACCATGAAGAATCTATCCTTAAAATCTCACGGTTTTATCTTTCACCGAACTTGAAATGTTCTGGCACAAACATTTTAACTTTAGGCGCTCATATCTCAAAAAGTAATGATCGAAAAAAATGTTTTCCTGAGAAAACTTTTTAATTTTGATAGCTTGATAGTATACAAATCGAATAACTTTGAAAAATATCACCAATAGAAAGTTCAATTCCAGCCTTTGCACAGCCTTAAAATAACAGTGTTTGATTAGCAATGGTATTATTGCTATCCTTGTCTATCATTCAACAAAGCGGATAGCGCTATCTCTTTCTCGTTTTGCTCTGTTGCCAGATCTCTTTTAACAATGTAGAATTTATAATTTACAAACAAAATATTCCATCTTAATAATGAAAATTCGTTATGAAATTATTGAAAAATATGATATCTTAAACATAATTGATTATTTTAAACGAGAATAAACAGTTAATATTACATCAATAAACCTGTATCAGCTACCGTCTATAGAAGGCATTGTCAAGACAGAGGATCGGCAACGTTGTTCTCCTATCTTTCCCCACTGCCATTATAACGTGGACCTCACTACAGTTGATTAGCCTTGAGAATTAGCAATCAAGATTAATTTGATTGACGCTGGACAAATAAGACGACTCTGTGTTGAGATGGATTCAGCGGTTAATTTGTGAATTACTGATCTATTGTGGGACAATCAAGCAGACTATTTTCCTTGAAGACTCACCCTATTCGTATTGTGTATTGACTAAGATGATGATTATACAAATTGACGAATTAATGCTATAAGTCAAGGCTTATTCTATTAAACTTAAATTAAGTATTCGAATACTAATCGATTATCATGAGAATGCCTATCAAAACAATGAAGCTCTCCAATTGGGCTTATAATCGAAATTAATTAATAAAAAAATTGATCACACCCCAATAAATCTCTTTTGTGTCAGTTCTACTAATGAGGTCAAGTATTGAAGAATATTCTTGGATACTGTAAGCCGTAGTGAATTCTTATCTACTGAAATAAAATCACTCATATATTTATTGTCAAATTCTACAGTTTCATTCGGTACAGGACCACGGTTTCGTGACCACACAGGTCTTCTACCAAATAAAACGGTAGAATTTGATAATAATTATATGTGTGTTTTTATTCCATAATGAAAATGAAAATGAAAATGAGAATGAAAATGAAGATGAAAATGAACTTGTTTTAGTTTTAAGTTATTTATTTCATAACTACTTTGTACAATAACTATGTTGTAAAAGGATAAATAAATTGAACTGAATTGAATTGAATTGAAATAATGGAACGGTTCAACAACATTGACAGTGACTCAGTCTTATCAACTGGGTCTAATTATTGACCGAACGTAGTGAGGTCTATGTTTTAATTCTGATTTTCTTTTGGCTGTCTGTATGTAACGCGATTACGGCCAAACGCGTTGATAGAATTCGATGAGATTTCCTTTTTCAACTGCGCGTCGACGTATACACAAGGTTTTTTGGAATTTTGCATTTTAAGGATAATATGAAAAGTAAAGGAATTCCTCCATACTCTGATATCACTATATATATATATATATATATATATATTATATATATATATATATATATAATATATATATATATATATATCACATCTGCTTTGAAGATAGGATTAATCAGACTATAGAATTATTCATAATCAATCAGATGACAAGTGGATTATTCATTGCATGCATTACACAGATATCTGGCCGTGTCTATTTCTATAAGGTAGGGTTTCAATATTTTTTATGATGCGTGCCCATCAGTATCAATATTCTCAAATTTGAAAAACAAATTTGATAGGTGATTGAAAATAAAATAAAAAATATTAAATGAACTGAATAATGCCGAAGAAATTACAATAAATAAAATGAATAAATTTTTATTTCTAAAAAAACTAAAACTTCAACATCAATTACACAAAATATTAGATAAATTACAATTTTATTACATATAATAGTTATTTACAAAAAAATTCGTATAATGTGTCCTCTACTTGTTTAGTTTTTTTCTGTGTGGAAATTGACCTACTCCACTATGGCGTACCATGCTCTAGAGTACAATATTCTTGATTGAAAAAAAATAATTTTAAAAAAGTTGAGAAATATTTTTATCGGATGGAAAGATTATCACGGAACTGGATAAATTATCATATGTGATGCAAATTTAAACGTGAACTGAGTTTATTAACATAAGTGAGTTTTTCATCTTGAAGAAATCAAATAACAGTTTTTAAGAGTAAATTATGATTCAACTGTGAATATTGTGATTCAACTGAATCAACTAGAACAGGTGACATCAGATACTTGTGGATGAGAAAACTGCGTGAGGTCTATTGTTCACAGAACTACTAGTATAGTAGTTCAAAGTTATAAATATATGATAAAATGAAGTTGAGAAGTTCTACACATAAACCTAATTCAATATCAATAGTCCAGTCACTATATACATTGGTGCATGCAATTTATATTGTAGTTCTGATTTTTTAATATATTATTTGGGTACTTAAGAGAAGTCCAGAACCAATTTCTTCATGCAAAATTTCCTTGTGCTAGATACAGAGTAGCCCAAAAACCTCGCATTTTTGGCTCATTTTCCAGTTTTCAGCTATTTCTGCCAAATCTCGTAATCGGACAGAAAAATTTGCTCTCGCTTTTTTTCTAGAATATTAAATTCTGAATAAAATGAGATCATTCGGAACTCTCTATCTCCAATGAGTACAAAGTTATGATTTTTCAAAAATGAGTGAAATTTGAAGAGAAAATCAATGTTTGATGAATTTTAGATTTTGATCAACAATATCTTCCGATTGTTAGCATTTAGATGTATAATTCAAAATCCCTCCAGGCGTATTTTTGTGCTCTACAATCTGAGATCAGGTAGAGTGCTATATCTCATAATTATAGATTTCCAGGTACACCTGACAACAATGCTCCTTGTATTGTGAAAAACACCTAATTTTCAGCCTAATTTTGATCCTTGAGATGTCCTTAAGCGTGCCTCTCCACTAGGAAATACTGAAATGAAGTGCATCTAACGGGTGATTCTCATAGAACATAATCTTATGAACTTATGTCATCGTGCGAAATATCAATGTGAAGACTATGTAGTTGGTGATGATGGTTGAAGCTGAAAATTAGGTGTTTTTCACAATATAAGGAGCAAATTTTTCTGTCCGATTACGAGATTTGGCAGAAATAGCTGAAAACTGGAAAATGAGCCGAAAATACGAGGTTTTTGGGCCACTCTGTATCTAGCACAAGGAAATTTTGCATGAAGAAATTGGTTCTGGACTTCTCTTGTGTTCCCAAATAATAATATTAAAAAATCATAACTACAATATAAATTGCAAGCAGACCCCCTTTTTTATGTCTATATTGACTGGACTACAAGACAATATTTTAATGTAGAAAAAAGCAGACTCCATAAGACAGATCAAAGCCCTACTATTATCATGAGAATATTATGTTCTAAATATTTCTAGTATTATAGTAATAGATATTTCTCAGTAATATTTTGTTTTAAATATTTCTTAGTATTATAGTAAAAAATCAGACTGATGAATAGGCTTCACATTGAAATAAGGCAGCTTAATTACAGAAGGTTTAGAAATGTATTAGAAATACCTTCTGACGAGTAATCCCTTTTACTCGTCTGTTAAAGAATTTATGTAAAAAAGTTTTATTCAAGGGATTTCGAAATAAATAATAAGGTATTATAGCATATGAATAAGTTGAATTTGAGTCTAATGTACCTACTGTGGATGCTTATTATTGTTGTGTTGTATAGATCCTGTTTTTATTGTTTTATATTGAATTGTGTTGTCTGGCCTATATGTCAAATTGTGATATTCTATTGAGGCTGATAAAGATATTATATTACATGGTTCTCTTAGTATTATACAGAGTGTTCTGAAAAAAAGTGCCCATAAGTCAGGGCGTGATTCCTCACATCAAAAAAAGAAGAAAAGTTCTGATTAACATAGGACAGAAAATGCTTGGTTACCAAGTTATACAGGATGAAACATTTCGTCTGAATTCCAGTCCAAAATAGACAAAACTGATAAGTTCTCTTTTCATGCGTTTTGTATGTAATTGAGGACTATTTTTTTAAAGGTTGCGTGTGTCTATTATAGAATTATTTAACATCTTTCTCTTCGAAATTAAATTTTCTACGAGTTCTGTAAGAAGATATGTTATGTTTATTGTACATTTAACATAGTAAATCTGTCACTATTAAATTTTATAAAACTTTAAAGTGAAAAAGCACTCACATTATTTGATGTGGCGACGTCCGTTTCGTGCTGGTATTGCACATTTTCAAGCCAAACAGGAACTGAATAACTCAGTATATCAGAGGAACTTGTTTTTTGAGACCAAGTTTCGCGTATTTCGTCACACATCTTAAAAATTACTGTTGCTACAGGTCTGAAAACGGTTTTATTCAATTTTTCAGCTCATTTTACATAAAGTACGCTAAATTGTACATCTTAATTAACAGCCAACAAATACCCGTAGGGCTTCGTTTCAGCAGGGGAACTGAAATTCAGACGAAATCTTTCACACTGTATAACTTGGTAACCAAGCATTTTCGGACCTATGTTAATTAGAACATTTTTCTTTTTTTGATGTGAGGAATCACGCCCTGACTTATGGGCTCCTTTTTCAGAACATTCTGTATATACCGATATAAGTGGTTGACAATTTCAATTTGTGTTTTTAAGAAACACTTCATGATTACCTTAAAATGTGAAGTCTGAGTGGCTTGGTTTTGTGAATATCTATTCACTCATTTCTGTGTTTTTATTCGTGTTCGAACAATATAATCCATTGTGAACAATTTGAAAAATTACTGAGGAGATTATATTTCGGTAGATCATTCTGAAATAAATATTTTGCTACAAAAATTCCACCTTTCGTATATAATTAATTTATTTTCTCCATATTGTTATATGTGATACATAATTATTATAAAATGAATATGGTTTGCTTTATGCGACTCCTCCCCGCACACGGACCTGTCATACAAGCGGGAGCCTTACATTAAACTGCACTGACAATTCTCTTGTGCTCTTCTCTGGATGTTCATAAATTTCATTAAGAACTCATTAAGAGTTATTAGTTCTCTCCTCATAAAACAGCAAATTTTTGTGGTGTAATGTACTACATAAGAATACATTTTATTCAACTTTCATTTGAATTTAGTTTACACAGCTTACATAATTCTTTTCAGAATTAAATTCTCTACAATTTTTATTGCGAAAAATTATTTGTTTACTGGTCATTAAAGAAAGTTATTGGGCATCAAACGTAGAAGTCTGTGTTTTTCTACTTAGATTTTTTGCATATTTCAACTTTTTTCTCAAAAACTACTCACACTACAGCTTCCAGACTAGTTTTATTCAATTTTTCAGATATTTTTCCATATGAATCCAGCATAAGTTTTCCAAAAACTAGTCCCCAAACAATTCAGCATCGGTGTATTTCACCAGATGAACTGAATTCTGGGCGAAATCTTTCACTCTGTATAGCTCGCTAATGAAGCGTTTATGGATATATGTTTATATGAACTTTTTTTCTTATTTTTACCTCTACTATCACGTATTAAAATATTTTACCATAATTATGAATCACCCTGTATAGTAGTAGCGTGTACTTGAAGATCAATTGAATATCACAGAGGCAGTATGCGATTTGTAATAATATCAACAACTCAATTATTTTCAGTGAGCAATGGACAAATATAGCAGGAACAACATATGCATGAAAGCCACATTCGCAGCCGGTGTGTTTCTGCTTGTGTTCGGAACTTTCCTGATGCTGGGCCACAATGCGTTATTCGATTTCTTCTTGAAAAGAGTAAGTGAGATTAGTTTTCTCAATGAATTCATAAACTGAATTTCCGGGTTGACAAATAAAAATAGTTTTTGAATAGACGCGCTCATAGAATTTCCATCTAGCTGTTTACCATGTTATCAATATCTGCAGTAGCAGAGGTCTTCGGGGCGATTTACAGCGTTAAATTTGGATTTTGTCACCTGGTCATATGGCACATATATATGAATCATATATTTATCTCATATTGATCAGGATTTTAGAGTTTTAATTTAGAAAAGTTTAATGAACAGTGTTTTTGTCTTTGAACAATTTTTGTCATCGACAGAAAGATTGTTTATTTCATTTGTTGTCAAAATTATTGTAGCTTCTCTTTTTGTTTTTAATAACAAACGTGCCGCTTGTGCGACTGATAAAAATATGTATTTGAAATGGCTTCATGTTTGGCATTGACTGAGTTATATTTAATTAAAATTTTACTTTTGGGGGTGTGTGTTGTGTGTGAGCTCGTTTGAGAGGACTGTGAGTAAGGTCCGGCTGTTCTGGTGAAGGGGATAGATTTTGCTCTTGTTTTATAATACAGTTTTCCTGTCGCAGTTCGGGCAGTTTAAAGAGAATTGTATTATTGAATAGGACGGGATCTGAACCCATTTCATTAGATCAGTTATTTTGATTTTTTTAATTAATAATTAACGCCGCGAAATACCAGTGGATGCCAAAGTGGGAAGCCATTTTTATAAAGGTAGGTGACTACTGAGTCATTTGTTCTTAAATTTTTCATAACCAAAACAATTGAATCCTCACTAGCAGCAAAGTGAGTAGCCCTTGAAATATTTCATCTGATTATTATTATTTCGTAATTTCTAATTATATTTCTAATTTTATAATAAATAATTTATTGTTTTGTTTTAAATATCAAAAACGTGTACGATCTTTTCTTGTGTTTTGTTTCTCATTTTCCCACCCTTACATATTTGGTGAAGGCATATATTGCTTACATATTTGGTGGAGGCTTCTCCCGCCGTCCATATATTGCTTACAATTTTCGTTTAATAATAATTATATTATTTTCCTGTTTTTATAATATTATATTCTATGACGTTTTGATACCGTATATCGAGTGAACTTCAAAATAAATACTATTCTAGAACCTTATTGGATTCCTATTTGTTTTGAATATTTAAATGGTATGCTATTCGAATAAGTAAGTACGGTAGTAAGTTTGTTTAGCAAATCCTTTCTTTCAGGATTCAGATGTCGGGTGATGATTGATTCAATAAGAATAGAGATAAACTTATAATCAAAAACTTAAATTTTCTAATTTCAAGAGAGTGGTTCGAAAAAAATCACAGCATTAAATTTGGATTTTCGTGTAATAATAATATTGATTAATTCATAAACTTTCATTTTCAATCTTCTACTTGGCCTTTTAGAAGATAACAACATATACTTTTAAAAAGGTAGGAAACCTAATGAAAAATAAATTGTTTCCTGGCTAAATATAATTTATATGCTTTGGAGTTGATTTGGAAAAAACTCCAACATTCATTCATCATAAATATGAATTTATTCGTTGTTGTATTTGTAATTCTAAGATGAGTTATTAGTAATTCATTCATTTTCATTGATGAGTCCCAATGAAATATCTTGGTTGTGCTGATGAGCCTTCCTATAGTGAGGTCCACGTTATAATGACAGTGTTTGATTGGCAATGGTATTGCTATCCTTGTCTATCATTCAACAAAGTGGAGAGCGCTATCTCTTTCTCACTTTGCTCTGTTGCCAGATCGTCTTTCAACAATGTAGAATTATTAATTTATTAACAGAATATTTAATCTTAATTATGAAAATTCATTATGAAATTATTGAAAAATATAATTTCTTACTTAATAAAATATAATTGATTATTTCAAATGAGAATGAACATTTAATATTACATCAATCTTTATGATTCAGAGGCCCGGGTTCAAATCCCGGCCCGGGCCAAGATATTTATCTCGGGCCACTCCCGTGTTTCGGATGGACACGTTAAGCCGTCGGTCCCGGCTGCCTAAAAAGCAGTCGTTAGGTCATGTCAGAGGCCCTGAAATTGATCAGTTGCGACCTGAAAACTCTGACACCAGACCTGAGCCAGCCAGGTCACTCGATATTATTATTATTATTACATCAATAAACCTATATCAGCATAGAAGGCATTGACAAGACAGAGGATCAGCAACGTTGTTCTCCTATCTTTTTCCACTGTCATTATAACGTGGACATCACATAGTAATTCATTCATTTTCATTAATGAGTCCCACTGAGAAGTCTTGGTCGTTCTGTGCCTTCCTAAACGTTTTATAGTAACATTAATTATCACATTGAAAAACTGAAATAAAAAAATAAGCTATGACAACCTTTATTCTACCTTCTTCCATTTTTGTGCTTTCTTTAGAGACAAAAAGTAAATAGCTTCAGCTTTGAAAAATCCCTAATGCGTTGGCTACTGTCGCTAAGCTAGTGTGGCAGAGAGGTCTTAAAGTCCTAACTCTGCCCCCTGAACGGCATTCAATCAATCAATCACTGTGAATGCGCGAGTTCTTTACTCGTTTACAACCCTTCAATATACAAAATTAATGATGAAGCTCATCCATATTGTTATCCAGCAGATTGAAGAAACTTATTTGTTCTTGTTAAAATTTATACATATTTTCTTTTATTTATAAAATAGAATAAATTAGAGTACCATTTGAAATTTATAGAATAATAGATTAATAATACAAATTAACAACGCTGGAACTATTTGCTATAATTTTCATTCTCAATTTATTATTCTATTAATTTCAAATGGTACTATAATTCTATTTTATAAACGTATTTGTTATTTGTGGTTTTTACTCACTCACAACATAATGATTATTACGATGTTACATTTGTTTACCTAATGGTTGAACTCTATTGTTAATTCATAAGGCCTGCCGCAACGTAGACCCACGCTAATCCACGAAAAGCAGCCCACGCCGTGGGATGTTTTGTAAACCATTGCTATAGAATTATTCATAATCAATCAGCTGACATGTGGATTATTCATTGCAAGTATTACACAGATGTCTAGAGAAGCCTAGCAATGATTTACAAAACATCCCACGGCGTGGGTTGCTTTTCGTGGGTCTACTTTGCGTCGGGCCTTAATCTCAATCACTGTTAACTAGTATTGGAAATTAATTGTAACAGCTGAAATCATTACCGTATCTCAAAATACAGTGTTTCATATTTTTCGAGGCAGAGATAAACATTTTTCAATTTTTTTCAAATAATTTTCAAGGAACTGGCGTTGGCTCCTGGTTCATCAAGCTATAAGGTGTGGCGTGAGACTCCTGTGCCAATGTCGATTGAATTCTACTTCTTCAACTGGACGAATCCTCTCAACTACACTACGGAGAAGCCGAAATTTGTTGAAGTTGGACCCTACTCATTCAAGTAAGTGACGATCCGTGGTCGTGGTCTAGTGGATAGAGTGCTTGCTTATCAGCCTAGAGATCCCCGGTTCAAACCCTGCTCATAGCCAAAAGTTTTTGAACAGTCCACTCCCGTGTTATCGGATGGACACGTTAATTGTCGGTCCCGGCTGAAGTATGACAGTCGTAAGGCCCATTGACGGCTCAAATGATATATTCAGGCGAGGTGGAACTCCCGTCAGAAACTCTCCCCACCAATAAAAGTCATATGAATATTAGTATTCAAGTATAAAATAAGAAAATGCTTCATTACTGTACCTACCTTTAAAATTATGATAATTAGGTACATTTATAGTATAGGTTTCCATTACCTTTAAAATTGTAATTCTTTATCAGCCTTTATTGATACAATAAGTACTTCATCAAAATGATAGGGAGAGAAAAAAAGGTAGCCTTGTGCTATTCCTCTCCCAAATTTTGATGAGGTTACACATTGTCCGAAATATGTCAAGTCTTGAAGTTCTTCACTTTACAAAATTTTCAGTCATTAAATGTTCACAAAGTAGATTTATAAATTTAGATGCATCAAAACCAAACATAGAATAAATATTTCACATTATCATCACTAAAATATGAAATATTCACACATTAAAGAAATAATTTTAAAGGACTAAAAACAAACTAATGATTATTGCTGTTAGTAGGTTTCCATTCTGTACTTTATCTCTCAGGTCTTAAGTTTGGATTTCATCTATTACTAATGTATCATAGTCTATAGTTTTATTATAATTATTGTTACCATATTATTATACCATTATTATTCATGATATTATATTGTAGATTATTCATATTCATTGAACCTTTATTGGTTCACAATAAAAAACAACAGCTGTAGTTTTCTGTAAAGTGCGTAGTTTTTAGCTCAAAAATTTCTAGTTTCATTCAAAATTTAGACTTTTTGAATAATTATTAAGTTACTGTTCTAGATTTTTCAATTTGAGTCTAATCTATTTGATTCGAAATTTGCTCGTTTATCTGAGTATTGAAGAGTGTAAATTGTATTTTGAAAAGTGAAAGTGACATAACCAACATTTTGATTTGGACAGTACTGTATAATATAAATTGGAAATGGGACAGTTTTGGGCATGAGCCTGTTGTGCCTTTCCTCATGTCAAGTATTTGTACACAATGTGAATAAATAAATAAATAAATAAATAATATTTAGCCCACAATATTTTTTTTCAAATCAAATCAAAGTTTATTCATCAAAACAATTACAATACAAATTTGGATACTATAACATTCAATAAAATAAAACAAACAAGTTTTATGCATTGAATAATTTCTTAATAGGCATAGATAATATGTTTTTTCAAAATGATAGGGAGAGAAAAAAAATAAGGTAACCTTGTGCTATTCCTCTCCCAAATTTAGAAAAAGTTACACATAGTCCGAAATAGGTTAAGTCTTGTAGTTGTTCACAAAATTTTCAGTCCTTAATTGTTTTCACAAAGTAGATTTTGAAATTTAAATTTTGTCTGTTAAGCTGTTTGTTTGTTAACAAATGTCTGTGTTTAGATAGCTGTGCTTCTAGAATTAAGTTTGTTTTTTCGGTTCTTTTTCAAAATTATTTCTTTAATACATGAATCTTCTCTATTCAAGTGATAATAATGTGAAATATCTGTTCTATTTTTTGTTTTGAAGCATCTACATTTGTAAATTTACTTTGTGAACATATTAGTGGTCTGAAAATTTTGCGAAGTGAAGAGCTACAAGACTTAACCTATTTCGGACTATGTGTAACCATATCTAAATTGGGGAGAGGAATAGCACAAGGTTACCTTATTTTTCCTCTCCCTATCATTTATATGATGTATACTTATTATATCAATCAATAAAGAATTTCAATAAAAAGATAAGGTTACACATTGTCCAAAATAGAATAAAATTTATTTATTTAATGAGTAAATAAATATACACCCCACTATAAATGATATGTGTTGGGGTAATATAAAATGTTATGAAGAGTGTGACTGTTCAATTGCTTTGGAAGAACATAATGTCAGTTTACAATAAAATGATTCGAAAAGACAAACTGTCGTATTCAATAATAATTGTTGCAAAATAAAAACGTAATAGTCATAATAATCCTTGATACGATTATTGGAATTGGTGGCTGTAGAACCAGATTTTATGACATAGAGGCGTATCTACCCTGCCTAAATGTTTTATGTAACAATTAACTTATCACTTGACTGTTGCTGCATTTATTTTACTCATTATATATTATTTTTAGTAGTCACTGCACTCTTGCTACAGTAGTGAGGTCCACGTTATATTAGCTGTGGAGAAAGATAGGAGAACAACGTTGCCGATCCTCTGTCTTGTCAATATGTCTTCTATAGACGGTAGCTGATACAGGTTTATTGATGTAATATTAACGGTTCATTCTCTTTTGAAATAATTAATTATTTTTTTATTGAGCAAGAAATGATATTTTCCAATAAATTCATAATGAGTATTCATGATTAAGATGGAATATTTTGTTAATAAATTATCAATTCTACCTTGTTAAAAGACGATCTGTCAACATAGCAAAGCGAGAAGGAGATGATTGTTGAATGATGGACAAGGATAGCAATACCATTGCTAATCAAACACTGACATTATAACGTGGACCTGACTGTAGTACACTGTTTTCTATCCCTTCTTTCCTAACTCACTATTCTATAGAACTTTCTTCCATTTTTCATAATTCTATTCAACTGTAGTTTTATCTTTTCTTATTTCCTATTTCTGAGTTGGGCTACAGTTATTTTCTTTTGTACTCCAGTGCCTTAATACAAGCTTACAATCAGTCGTTTCCTGGTGTGAACTTAAAGCTCTTTTGAACTGTTACTTTTTTTGTTAATATTTATTTATCCATTTATGTATTTAATTATTTATTTATTACATTCTACAATCACAATTCCCAATTAATGGTTGGGAGAGAATCAAACTGGATAAACCCAAAACTGTTTCCATAATTTTGAAAGAAATATTCCAAATGAGGTTGTGATTATATTAATAAAAACAATATAAAAATCTTGAAGTATCCTTTATTTTTAAAAACTTTAAAATAGTTCAATAACTAGTTTCGAGTGTTGGGTCATTTTCGAGTTGAAATGTAGAAAATAAAATGACACTTAGGTCTTTTTCAAGTTGAATTGTAGAAAATAAAAATTTTATCTTCTACATTTCAACTTGAAAATGACCTAAGTGTCTAAACCAGCTGTTGAACTATTTTGAAGTTTTTAAAAAATTATTTCATTTTATTTTCTCCATTTCAACTTGAAAATGACCTAAGTGTCGAAACTAGTTGATTAACTGTTTTAAAGTTTTTAAAAATAAATGGTACTTCAAGATTGTTATATTGTTTTTATTTAATTTATTAACTAGTTGATGAACTGTTTTAAAGTTTTTAAAAATAAATGGTACTTCAAGATTGTTATATTGTTTTTATTTAATTTATTAACTAGTTGATGAACTGTTTTAAAGTTTTTAAAAATGAATGGTACTTCAAGATTGTTATATTGTTTTTATTTAATTTATTAACTAGTTGATGAACTGTTTTAAAGTTTTTAAAAATAAATGGTACTTCAAGATTGTTATATTGTTTTTATTAATTTATTAAAAGTAGCTCATGTGAGTGGAGTGTTTTTTTGTGATTATATGTATAAATTTGTTAAATAAATTTGTATTTGAATTTGATTGCAGGGAGCGCCATAAAAAAGTGAACATTACCTGGAACAGCAACGGTACGGTGAGTTTCAGAAGGGTGCGAATTTGGCATTTCGATGCTGAAAACTCCAATGGCTTCCTTGATGATAGAATACAAACTCTAAATCCAGTCGCGTTGGTGAGTCTCTATCTTTATTCTTCATTGATTTATGCAATAAGTACATCATCAAAATGATAGGGAGAGAAAAAATGAGGTAACCTTGTGCTATTCCTCTCCGAAATTTAGAAAAAGTTACACATAGTCCGAAATAGGTTAAGTCTTGTAGTTGTCCACAAAATTTTCAGTCCTTAATTGTTTTCACAAAGTAGATTTTGAAATTTAAATTTTGTCTGTTAAGCTGTTTGTCTGTTAAACTCTGACTCTGAGGTTTCACATAGGGAGATTCCATGCAAATTGAATTATAAAGGGTACATTTTATTAAGAAAATGTCTGTCTGTCTGTAGTTTTCTGCTCGTAAGCAGGTCCTTCTATATGGCAGCAGCCCTCCACTCTCTTCTATTCTCTGCCAGTCGCTTCGTTGCATAGTAGCTCATCCCCTCCTTGCTGATGTCGTCCAACATTTTGTATCTTCTTCTCCCTCTTCCTCTTCTTCCCTGAATGGTCCCCTCCATGGCATCCACCAACAAGCATTGCCGTCTCATCCAATGTCCCAGCCATCTCCTCTTTCTTCCCTTTATCACATCCAGCAGACTCCTTCTTTCCCCAACCCTCCTCAACATCTCCTCGTTTGTAACTTTATCCCTCCAACTAATCCCCTCCATCCTTCTCCATATCCACATTTTCAATGCCTCAAGCCTCCTCTTATTCTCCTTTCTCAGCGTCCAAGTTTCTGCACCATACTGTGCCACACTCCAAACATAGCACTTTATTAGCCTTTTCCTTAGTGTCTTGTCCAGTTGGCTACAAAGAATTCTCTTTTTTTTTATTGAATGCTGTTCTTGCCATAGCAATTCTTACTTTGATTTCTTTGTTGCATTTCATATCCTCTTCCATTATGCTTCCTAAATACTTGAAAGATGATACCTGTTCCAACTGTTCACCCTCCAGTACAGCATTCCCCATTCTTGCTTTCCCTGTACCAATTCTCATGAACTTTGTCTTCCTTACGTTTATCCTCATTCCATACCTCTCACAAGCCTCATTCACATCTCTCAACATTCCATTCATCATTGTCCAGCTATCAGCCAGGATCGCCATATCATCTGCAAATCTTATGCACTCTATGTGTCTTCCTCCAATGCTGACTCCTCTTTTGCCATCCAAACACTCCTGCAATATATCCTCTAGGTAAACGTTGAAAAGGATTGGCGACATACAACATCCCTGTCTTCCTCTTCTCCAATTTCGCCCTCTATTTTCACTCTGCTGGTCTGGTTGACATACAGGTTCCTGATTAGTCTCCTCTCCTCCCATTCCACACCTCTTCTTTTCAGAGTATCCATAAGTCGGTCCCATCTGACTGTCAAATGCTTTTAAGGAAATAATATATTACAAATTTTATATAAATGAAAATACTCTGATTAGTTTTGACTCTTGAATGACGACCTGCAGATTATATTGTGAAATATATAAAAATTATATATAAAAATAAATGCTCAAAATTTTCAAGTTTATTTCAATATTATTGAAACTTTCGGATAGTTTAGTGTTATTTCCGGCTCTTATCAACCCTTCAAAATTCAAAATTCATCAGTCATATCTCGAATACGTATTCTCTGAGTGTTAATCTTTGGTGAAAACAGAACTTTTAAACTTAACCTCACTTTGGACCATTTATGTGCCAAAATCAAGGAATTGAAGAAGTTTTGGGCAATTGCCTGTTTCTCTTTCCAAATATCGTATTTGTGACTGTTCTAATAAATAAATAAATATAAAATATTCACTCACTGACTGGAGCACGCTTTGAAGTCACTTGGCATTAGTTGTCAACAGTGGTATATGGATAAGGAAATTCAAGATACATTATCATAAGAAATCTGGGAAGACAGAATCCCCAATCGTTATGCATAATTATCTGTTATAATATTTATTCTGTTATGCTATATTACATCTGTTGTATTATCCTATTGCTCCCCTATCCTATTGTAAGTGTCTAAGTTATTCAATTAATTGTAATACCATAGTGAGGTCCACGTTATAATGGCAGAGGAGAAAGATAGCAGAACAACGTTGCCGATTCTCTGTCTTCTGAATGCCTTCTAAACCTGATACAGGTTTATTGATGTGATATTAACTGTTCATTCTCGTTTGAAATAATCGATTATATTTTATTAAGCAAGAAGTTATATTTTTCAATAATTTCATAATGAATTTACATTATTAAGATGAAATATGTTGTTAGTTAACTATTAATTCTACATTGTTAAAAGATGATCTGGCAACAGAGCAACGCAAGAAAGAGATAGCGCTATCCGCTTTGTTGAATGATAGACAAGGATAGCAATATCATTGCCAATCAAACACTGCATTATAACGTGAACCTCACTATAGTTGGCAACAGTGGTGTAGATAAAGAAATTCAAGGTACATTATCATAAGAAATCTGGGGAGACAGAATCCCTTTTCGTTTTTATTATACATATCTGTTGAAATATATTTCTTCTGTTATCTTTTATTGCATCTGTTCTATTATAATGTATCCTATTATAAGCTATTCAATTAATTGTGATCTACTGAATAAAAATCTGGTGTGGCGCACTCACACAACTTTCCTTGCCGTTATGAAAATTGACAGGGCAATAACGCTGGAGACACACATGAGGTCTGCTATCTCTTCATAGTGAATGATTTAATAGAATCAACAATAATTTGCAATTGAATAATCACATTTTCTCGAATTTAAAGCTTATTTTCAATTTTAGGTGAAAATGTTACTGAACATTAATTGTAGAGATTTTCATGCTCAATCTACTCCACTTGATTTTTTTGTTTCAATTGTATCTGAAGCCTGATAATTGGGAATCTATCTGCATTGATGGGGCGGAGCTCCTGAAATTTTTACAGATATGGGACTTGTGGCAGTTGATAGAGCTTATCGATGACTATTTTAGGTATGAATTTGATCAAAATCGTTGGAGCCGTTTCCGAGAAAATCACGAAAAACCCTGTTTTTGACAACATTTTTGCCATTTTAGCCGCCATCTTGAATTGCCTTTGATCGAAATTGTTCGTGTCGGATCCTTATAGTGGAAGGACCTTAAGTTCCAAATTTCAAGTCATTCCGTTAATTGGGAGATGAGATATCGTGTACACAGACGCACATACACTCATACACACACACACACACACACACACACACACACACACACACACACACACACACACACACACACACACACACACACATACAGACCGATACCCAAAAACCAGTTTTTTGGACTCAGGGGACCTTGAAACGTATAGAAATTTAGAAATTGGGGTACCTTAATTTTTTTCGGAAAGCAATACTTTCCTTACCTATGGTAATAGGGCAAGGAAAGTAAAATACTAGATACTGTCCAACCACAGATACAGTGGCGCCATTTCATCAAACTGCTAGTGGGTGGGAGGGCAAAAACCGGGAGTGTGTGAAATATCCTCAAAGGATAGAGGGTCCTGGGTTTTCCCCCATGAATATTACTTTCCAAGATGTTATTATATGCTTCATTTTTTCCAGTTTTATACAAATATGTGGTTGAAGTATCAACATAAATATACAAACATATACATTATTAGTAGTTTGTAATTATAGATTAATTTCAATCATGAAATATTTATTAGAAATATACAGAGAGGCCCAAAAGTAGGAATACACTGAAACAGAGTTGTTAAAAATCATGGAAACAGATTAATTTTTCTTAACAATGACAATTTTAACGATTTCATTGAGGATCATATTCGAATTGGAAAATGGCTTCCAGTTAGAAAGCTAAAGAAACATTAAGCTGTTGCCATAATTCTCACCAACTTTGTAGGCTACATAGATTTTTGATTGTCTGATTGTGCCCTTTCTTTTGCTTTCACTGTGACATCTTGCAATTTGCTAATTTTCACGTTGCAATTTATGCAATAACTCGCACTTATTGTGCCCTGATCAATTGTACACATTCTATATTGAATTGAATTGAAAATTTCTTTATTAATCAAAATGCACAAAATTCATCTGACAGTGTCAAATTACAACAAGAATTAATTATTAATATCGTCACAAAATCATCCTTTACACATAAAGAAGTCACAAATTTTGATAAAAACAAAATTCTAAAATCTTGCAGTCAAATTGACATACTCCTGCAAAGAGTATAGGGATAGTCAAGCATTTTGATATTCAAGCTTCAAATATACCACATAGGAAAATATATTCTTTATCACTCTGTAGCCATACTTTCAAGGAAATTTTGCTTCATTTTTTCCAGTTTTATACAAATATGTGGTTGAAGTATCAACATAAATATACATTATTAGTAGTTTGTAATTATAGATTAATTTCAATCATGAAATATTTATTAGAAATATACAGAGAGGCCCAAAAGTAGGAATACATTGAAACAGAGTTGTTAAAAATCATGGAAACAGATCAATTTTTCTTAACAATGACAATTTTAACGATTTCATTGAGGATCATATTCGAATTGGAAAATGGCTTCCAGTTAGAAAGCTAAAGAGACATTAAGCTGTTGCCATAATTCTCACCAACTTTGTAGGCTACATAGATTTTTGATTGTCTGATTGTGCCCTTTCTTTTGCTTTCACTGTGACATCTTGCAATTTGCTAATTTTCACGTTGCAATTTATGCAATAACTCGCACTTATTGTGCCCTGATCAATTGTACACATTCTATATTGAATTGAATTGAAAATTTCTTTATTCATCAGAATGCACAAAATTCATCTGAACAGTGTCAAATTACAACAAGAATTAATTATTAATATCGTCACAAAAAATCATCCTTTACACATAAAGAAGTCACAAATTTTGATAAAAAACAAGATTCTAAAATCTTGCAGTCAAATTGACATACTCCTGCAAAGAGTATAGGGGTAGTCAAACATTTTGATATTCAAGCTTCAAATATACCACATAGGAAAATATATTCTTTATCACTCTGTAGCCATACTTTCAAGGAAATTTTGCTACATTGTTGATACTGCAGAAGGAATTATATTTTGTTACATTCAATATAGAGAATATAATCATAAATAATCATCCTTGTAGAGAATATTTTAAGAAAATGTCTATATTAACAGTACCGTGCATTTTTATTTTTAAAACAATATTGTATGTTGTAAAAAATATTGATAGATTTGTAACTCATGCACAGGTACACTCTCACAATACAAGGAATAGAAATGATTTGACTGTGCAACCTCATAGGCTAGCTATGTTTGAAAAAAAGACCAGTTACATTGGGACAAAAATTCCTGAATAAACTGCCTGGTAGTTTAGATCATAGAAACAAAACATTCAAAACAGATTTATACAGTTACCTTTCTAACAAATGTTTTTATAGTGTTAATGACAATCATATTTAGGCTGTGAATATATTATAAAATAACGATGTTAAATATTACTATGTTGAAAATATGACTGATACAAGACTGTAAACTGTGACTATAGCCTGTGATATTATGTATAACATGAAAATTAGTATTTTTTACTAGGTATAAGTTCATTTTAATGACGATATTCAATTGTATTGTTTGATACTGTATTGAATAAATAAAATTGATTATTGATTATAATAAAATTTGTAAAAACATGAATTTATTTCATGCTATTTACAAACATATTTGAAATCACTAAACGCACAGTTTAACAGTTTAATTATACTACTGCTGTTTAAAAAAAGTTTTAAATCAGTATGAGATTATAAGGATTCGTGTAGATAGACCCGCATTTTCATTAACAATACAATCTATGGCTGGACAAAAATAACTATTCGTTTCATATTTAGTATAGATAAATTTAATAAAAAACTAGCCGTCAGGCTCGCTTCGCTCGCCATATCCGTCTAGCCAGGGGGCTCCGCCCCCTGGACCCCGGACTGGATCGTCCAAGAATGAGATCAGCAGGCTCGCATCGCTCGCCTGCATTTTTCATTTGAGCATTTTTATCATATGATAGAAAAATCCAGTCGGGGGTCCAGACTAAACGTCTGGCTAAACGGATATGGCGAGCGAAGCGAGCCTGACGGCTAGTAATATAATATTCCCAGGATTGAAGTGCCCAATCAATTTTTCCGCGATAAATGCATTTAAATCTTCAACTTGGTGCCAACCTAACAAAGTCAACTCAACTTAATGCCAACCTGACAAAATTATTAATTAGTTGCCAGTTAACAACTGTTTCGAAAAGGTACTCTATCTAGATTATAGTTCTATAGTAACATATGATATGGAAATTTCAATTATAATTAAGAGATTGGGAGAAGAAGAATATACATGCTAAAAGACGAACTTTTAACCTTAAAACAACCCTTAGAGTTAAAATATTGCCAAAAGATTTCTTAGTGCGCCTCTAAAGGGCCAACTGAACATACCTACCAATTTGAACGTTTTTGGTCCGGTAGATTTTTAGTTATGCGAGTGAGTGAGTGAGTGAGTGAGTGAGTGAGTGAGTGAGTGAATGAGTCAGTCAGTCAGTCAGTCAGTCAGTGAGTGAGTGCCATTTCGCTTTTATATATATAGATATCACTTCCAGAGCTAACTTACTCAGAAAGTGGAAAAATTGTGATTAAAAATTGTAATATAAGAGTATTTAATTTGCAGACAGCAGCTTCCACAGTTCGAGATTGGAGTAAAATTTTCCAAATGTCGTTGTCGATGGCTCTGAAACAAACTAGTCAGAAGGTTCACGTGGTGAAGACTGTCAACGAGCTGCTGTTCAAGGGATATTCTGATAGACTGCTCGACATTGCTCGTCAGATGCCCAAGTTTGGAGGCGTCAAGGTGCCTTTCGACAAATTCGGCTGGTTCTACACGGTGAGAATAAGAATTTTATTAGCCATCAATATTTACAAGAAATACATTGACATCGTCAGGTAAATATGAACAATAAATAGGTAACAATAATAGAGCACTAAAGTGCGAGATAAATGACTTTTTCACCCCACTTGGATGTAATGAGCTGGTTTTCGTGCGTCATATGGAGGCCGAAAGTGATTGTTTTCTGACCAGGCCGGTAAAATTTTTACGGCAATAGGGCTGTAAAATAACCTTGAAGTCAGCTGATTCTGATTTGATGTGAACGTGTTTACAAAATAGTTTATGAAACGGAATCAGTTTATGCTTCTAGAATTGAATAAAGTATTTGGCAATAAGATACTATCATTCTATTGGATAAATGAAATACAAATAAGATATTATAAACTATTCAAATTCAATTTCAGAGTATAATAGAATCTAACCTCAAACCTCCTAGTAAAGCGTTTATCACGGAACATGGTTGATAAATGGAATCATTTTATGCTTCTAGAATTCAATAAAGTATTCTGTAATAATATATAGGCCTTCTATCATTTTATTTAAATGAATAAATACAGATAAGATATATATTATCAACTATTCAAATAATTCGATTTTCAGAGAAGGATAGAACTTCTAACCTAAACTTCCATTGACATTCAGATCACATCAAATTTGCCAAATTTAAAGTGTGCTAAAACAGCTGATCAAAAACTTTTTCAAGTGTGATAAACCAGCTGATCAGAAACTTTCATTATTTGTGTTTATCATCAATAATAAAACATTTATAATAATATCATCTTATTGTCATTTGGAAGAATAAAAAGTATAAACTCAACCTCTTACATAATTGAACATAATCATTTAGGTTATTTAGACAAATCAGAATAAAAAATAAAAATACTTGGACAATTTCTTGATATTCAGATTACCTCAGATTTGCTAGAGCTATGACCTTCCACTTTTGCTTTCGGAAGTGCTTATAATAGACAACGAGAATAATTATTATTCTCATATATATTTTGTTTATTTTTCTGTGTGGCGAAAAATAACGTTCTCACCATGGGCAAAAATGTTTTTCCGGCTCTCAATCTTTTCTAGTCCTCGGCCTACGGCCTCGGACTTGAAAACCGATTTCGAGCCAGAAAAGTCTCATTTTCGGCCCTAGGTGCGAAATATACTATTAACACAGCTCTTTCTCGAAGATGGAGATGTCCGATGCTCTATCCTCCACTAATTACTCCCACTACCTAGCAGCATTCTCCTTCTTTTGTGTCTGAGTGAGAGAGCTTCGTAACGCGACGCGGCAACACTCCCCTCCATCTATTGCTGGCAATATTCCAAGTACTGGTCAGCAGGTATATTGGTTTGTGTATGTTACAGAGATGTTTTCATCACAAGAACATGAAGCAAAATGACACGGCGCATCCAATTATGCGCAGGATGTCCGTCTATGACTATGCTACAAACTGTGGAGGGAGAAATGGGTTTCTCCTCTTCATGTTAAAAGTAATTTATCTCGCACTTTAGCTACAAAACTTCACTCCACTCAATATAAAAAAATTATTTACAGTATATAAGCACTGTCTAATTCAATCAATAATTTTATTCAATTCAACACAACACAATTCAATTCATAAAATAAATCAAAATACAAAACATCACAATCAAAAATAAGTTTCTAATAAAATATAAAAACAGGCTTCATGGTGGGGTGTGCTGAAAAGAAAGAAAGGAGGAAAAATACCTAGCCAACTATGATTTCCCATGTAATAGGCAGGTAGAGGGTATAAAAGTATGGAATGAAGGGTGAAGAGGAGTGGAAAAGATAAAAAAATAGAGAAGAATGCAGGAAAAAAGAGAAAAAATATGAGCAAAAATTGTAAGCGAGTCCACTTTCAACAATTAATATTTCCTTTAGTGTCTTCTTGAACTTTTACAGAGGTAAGTGCTTGAAATAATCTGGAGTGGCATTGTAAAGTTTAATTTACATGAAATGAGAAATTTTCTGAGGCTATTTGTATGAGAATATTGTTCAATTTGAAGTTTATAACTGTTTCGTGTATTTATACTGTAGAAATTTCCAATTTATACTTATACTTATCCAAATAACCCTGTACATAACATAACACATAAAGTACATACATTGAGGGCAAAGTCAAAAATCTGGTGTGGCGCACTCACACAACTTTCCTTGCCGTTATGAAAATTGATCACCTGACGCTAGTGTTCCCGCGCATCAAAAGTCTACTATTCAAAGATTTGAGCCAGCTGGTGTCAGGGCAATAACGCTGGAGACACACATGAGGTCTGCTATCTCTTCATAGTGAATGATTTAATAGAATCAACAATAATTTGCAATTGGATAATCACATTTTCTCGAATTTAAAGCTTATTTTCAATTTTAGGTGAAAATGTTACTGAACATTAATTGTAGAGAATTTCATGCTCAATCTACTCCACTTGATTATTTTTGTTTCAATTGTATCTGAAGCCTGATAATTGGGAATCTATCTGCATTGCTGGGGCGGAGCTCCTGAAATTTTTCAGATATGGGACTTGTGGCAGTTGATAGAGCTTATCGATGACTATTTTAGGTATGAATTTGATCAAAATCGTTGGAGCCGTTTCCGAGAAAATCACGAGAAACCCTGTTTTTGACATCATTTTCGCCATTTTAGCCGCCATCTTGAATTGCATTTGATCGTAATTGTTCGTGTCGGATCCTTATAGTGAAAGGACCTTAAGTTCCAAATTTCAAGTCATTCCGTTAATTGGGAGATGAGATATCATGTACACAGACGCACATACACTCATACACATACACACACACACACACACCACACACACACACACACACACACACACACACACACACACACACACACACACACACACACACACACACATACAGACCAATACCCAAAAACCAGTTTTTCGGACTCAGGGGATCTTGAAACGTATAGAAATTTAGAAATTGGGGTACCTTAATTTTTTTCGGAAAGCAATACTTTCCTTACCTATGGTAATAGGGCAAGGAAACTAAAATTGTAAGGTTTATAAAATAGAGGCTTACCGTACAGTGAGTATTGTACGGCATTTTTCCAACTATCCTCACTGCCTTTTTTGAAGGATGAAGATAGATTTTACCTCTACACTATTTTCCCACAGAATGATACCATACATAGGCCTACACTATTTTCGTGCGGTTGCATGACTGAAGTACCCTTGTCTTTTATCATTTTAGACACGACTACAGTGAGGTTCACGTTATAATGGCAGTGTTTGATTGAAATGAGTGTTGCTTTCCTTGTCTATCATTCGACAAAGCAGATAGCGCTATCATTTTCTACCTCCGCAACGTTCCCAAATCGTTTTCAACAATGTAAAAATATAATTAACAAAATATTTAATTTCAATTTTGAAAATGTATTATTGAATCATTTGAAAATATATTTTCTTGAATATATTGGTTCATTATCAATAGTTCTAATATGTTTCAATTCCAAACATTATATTATATGATAAAAGTTTGGAGCATTTAACCAGCACACAATTTCTAGGTCTGGTGATTAATGAACATTTTGCTATGCCGATCATGTGCTGAAAAAATACTACCAAGCCTGTATACTTTTAGGCGTATGACCAATAATTGGTGTGTGCTAAATGCTCTGAAAGCAATTTACTATACGCATTAGTTCATTCCAATTTACGGCCTGTGTATCTATGGATGCACATCGAAAAGAAACTTGGACAATTAATTCAGCAGAAAAGAGCACTGAGAATAATCATGAATATTAAAAGAATAATCATGAATATTAAAAGAATAATCATGAATATTAAAAGGAGGGGCTCTGTGAAACAAATTTTCTATCAGCAAGGCTTAATGGCAGTCTATGGACAATATATTTTTGACGTCATAATGTACTTCAAAAAATTCACTGATTTAGAACAGAGAAGTAGCATTTTCATGCATATAATACTAGATCAGGAAGAAATATACAAAGACATAATTTAGAATTTTTCAAAATGAGACAACGTTCATGGAAGACAAATATTTTAACATGCTGCCCCAAAATTTAAAGTCCATAGAGAAGTTGACGATTTTTAGAGCTAAGTTGAAGAAATATCTGATAGGATTGTCCTTATATTCATTTCAAGAATTTTTCAGATTTGATTGTGTTGAATTTTATTGACTGGTTTTGTGTGTTTTGTTATTTTATTATACACAGAGTGTCTGATAAGTCACTCCCTATCTTTATACATCTATAATTTCTTTATTTATTGACCAATTTTGTTAGAACTACATTTGTTAGATGGAGCACTCCTTGAGGTTGTGTTCAACACCATTTTTCATTATTTGTTTCAGTTTAAAAATGCCCCCTCTCTTGACTGTGGAAGAACGAGCCAAAATAGCAGCTCGTTATTTATCTATATATTTATTTATTCAATCATTCAGAATAATACAACTTACAGAAAAGTACCACAGGCTAACTTACGCCCAAAACGGTTCCAATTCTAATTTATACAACAGTCCAAAATGTAGCTGGAGGTTATGAGTGTCACTTCAAAATTCTTCAATTTCACACTCAATTTACAATCCATGCACACAAAAATAATTTTTTAATTAAAAAAATACTTCTAAATTGAATTAAGCTATGAGGTCTGGGAATTTGTGGTGCGAGTACAAAGGTGGTGGAAAGCTGAACGAGGGATCCATGCAACACTGGATGCAAAAACACTGAGATCTTTCTCAAGAATCGTTGCAACAGAGTAACGCGATAGACCACTTTCACGAGATCCTTGATGAAGTGATTTCTTAGGGCTCCTCATGAACATTTCACGAACTCTGTCAAAATTCTCTGCTGTCCTTGACGTTGATGGTCTTCCTGATCGTCTTGCATCTGCGACACTCCCTGTTGTTAGTAATTTGGAATGGCAATTTTTAACAGTTTTTGCATGGATCCGTCGTTCAGCCCTCCACCACCTTTGTACTCGCACCACAGATCCTCAGACCACATAACGAGCTGCTATTTTGGCTCGTTATTCCACAGTCAAGAGAGGGGGCATTTTTTATCTGAAACAAATGAAAATTGGTGTTAAACACAGTCTCAAGGAGTGCTCTATCTAACAAAAGTAGTTCTAACTAAATTGGATCATAAATAAAGAAATTGTAGCTTTATAAAAATAGGGAGTGACTTATCAGACACTCTGTATATGACGTCATTCAATGTATCTGCTCATTTTGTTTAATAGAAATATTTGAATTGAATTGAATATATCTATAATATTTGCAGAGAAATGGATCGGCGTACTATGATGGCTTCTACAACATGGATACTGGAGATAATGACATCAGTCAGCTGGGCAAACTGAGAAATTGGAACTACAACAATGAGACATCGTTCTATGACTATGAATGCGCCGGAGTGAAGGGATCAGCTGGCGAGTTCTGGCCGCCACATCAGAGGCGCGACACTCCCCTCACCATGTTCTCAGCTGATTTATGCAGGTACACTCTTTATACAAGGTGGAGGTATGGTGAGGTCCACGTTATAATGGCAGTGTTTGATTAGCAATGGTATATTGCTATCCTTGTCTATCATCCAACAAAGCGGATAGCGCTATCTCTTTCTCGCTTTGCTCTGTTGCCACATCGTCTTTTAACGATATAGAATTATTAATAATTTTTAAAACACTTCATCTTAATTATGAAAGTTCAGTATGAAGTTATTTAAAAATATAATATTAAAATTATTTAAAATATAATTGGAGATATACCATCCAATTCCCAGCAAGCTGCATTGATTGATTGATTGATTGAGTACTTTATTTATGTAGATTACAATATATACTGGCTTATACACTTATATACAATAGCTTACAATAAAGCAAAATTATAGATGAATTTACATAATATAGACTAAGAAAATAATTATTGAACTGTATATGATATGAAAAAGTAATTTGTAATATAATAACTATAGATAATTATATTGTTATGCATCTACATAAATTGGCGGAGCTTTGGACATAGCATTCAAATATAACTGAAAATACAAACTGCTGCACAATTAACTAAGCACATAGGACATCCATATTGAGATATGAATATAAATACTGATTGTTGAATAGTTTTCATTATAATGCATCAGGTTAAGCTAAGGCTATGCACACCTGAGGAGGCGCGGCTTGGTGAAACAAAGTGTTGATCTTATGGGGATTGCCTTATCACACCGTTCCACGCCATACCCGATTCAGTGTGTGTGAGTTCTTGCATTCAAACCAATAAGCAAGAAGCACCTGAAATGCCTCCTCAGGTGTGCATCCAGCTAAAGTTTGTCATGAGATGCATTAACTATTTGGCGGTACGAAGCTAGTATCATAATAATTATAATGATTGGTGGGGAAACGGAACCTGAAATTGGTGGAAAATACACTAATAGATTGTGTAAAAAGCTGAGTTCTGCCTGTTTTTCGCTACGGGTACTTGGAGGAGCAATAAATTTCAAGTCATTGCCAAGTGTTTATTATGGATATTTTTACCCATTCCTAAAATATTAAATAATAAATTATTTATTAGATAGTCTAGAAATAAATGCTTTTACTGGAGTACAGTCAATTGTCCAATTCTTGAAGCAAAGGCAATTAACAATAAATAGTAAGAAATGTCAATTCCTTCAATTCAAAAGTAAATATAATTCAGTAGAGGATAGAGAAATAAATGTGTTTGTAGAGGAAAATGAATTAGACCAAGAAGAGAAAGTACCATCCTTGGGAATTTTATTGGACAGGAAATTAACATGGTATCCTTACATTGAGAGGATATGTAATAAGATATCATCTGGGGTATTTGTCCTGCGGCAGCTTGCTAGGCTGAATGATAAAAAACTACTGTTAACTGCTTACCATGGACTTATACTATCTCATATTAGGTATGCTATTTTAGTATGGGGTAATTCATCTCAACAAAATATGGACAGAGTGTTTAAGATTCAAAAGAAGGCACTCAGATGTATAGAGAAAGTGAATAGGTTAGACTCTTGTAGGCCTTTATTTAAAAAGCTTGGTCTATTGACTGTGCCATCTTTGTATGTATATGAAGTTGTAATGCATGTAAAAACGAGTGGTGTGATCCAGAATTCAGATGTTCATGAGTATAATACGCGAAACAGAGCAGATTATCATATAATGGGTCACAATAATAGTAGGTTATTTGAACAAAAACCAGATTATATTGGTAGGAAATTTTATAACAAGCTACCTCAAATCTTGAAAAGTAATGATGATTTGAAGATTTTCAAAAAACAAATGAAAAAATATTTAGTTGATAGAGCTTTTTATAGTGTACAAGAATTCCTTTCAAACCTAAACTAGGTTGAACTACTTAGTGTTAGAATTATTATGTAATAACATGACTTGTCTTATACTCCATGACTGGAGTCTTTAGGACGTAATCTGAAAAAAAAATATATATATATATATATATATATATATATATATATATATAGTGTCATTGTCTGGGGAAACTCATCTACAGCTAAAAAGGTATTCAAGGTCCAAAAGAGAGCGTTCAGGGTGATCTTTAACAAGCCCCCAACATATACGTCGTGAGCTTTTAAGGAAGGAAAACTCCTCACCTTGACCTTTCTTTATATCCTAGAGATATGTACCTATATAAAGAGAAATACTAACACTTTCAGCCGCCATGGAGATTCACATAATTATAATACCCGCCACTCCAACATGATTTCTTCTGTAGCTCACAGAACTACTCTCTTTGAAAAGTCGCGGGCCAAAAATATTTATAATTCTCTACCGGCCAACCTAAAAGATTTGGACAACAGGAATTTCAAAATTAAACTCAGAGATTGGCTGGTTGCGAGATCATTTTATTCATTAGATGAGTTTTAAAATTGGACTGCCTAACTAAATTGTCACCTGGTCATATGGGACATATATATGAATCATATATTTATCTCATATTGATCAGGATTTTAGAGTTTTAAATTGTAAAAGTTAATGAACAGTGTTTTTGTCTTTGAACAATTTTTGTCATCAACAGAAAGATTGTTTATTTCATTTGTTGTGAAAATTAATGTAGCTTCTCTTTTGTTTTTAATAACAAACGTGCCGCTTGTGCGACTGATAAAAATATGTACTTGAAATGGCTTTCATGTTTGGCATTGACTGAGTTATATTTAATACCCAAAATTTTACTTTTGGGGTGTCAGTGTGTGAGCTCGTTCGATAGGACTGTGAGTAAAGTCCGGCTGTTCTGGTGAAGGGGATAGATTTTGCTCTTGTTTTATAATACAGTTTTCCTGTCGCAGTTCGGGCAGTTTAAAGAGAATTGTATTATTGAATAGGACGAGATCTGAACCCATTTCATTGGATCAGTTATTTTGATTTTTAATTAATAATTAACGCCGCGAAATACCAGTGGATGCCAAAGTGGGAAGCTATTTCAAAAAGGTAGGTGACTACTGAATCATTTGTTCTTAAATTTTCATAGCCACAAACATTGAATCCTCATTAGCAGCAAGCGAGTTTTTCCCCATTAATTCATATAAAAAAATTGTTTTATAATCAAATTAATCTTGTTTTGTTCAAATGTAAATATGTTAAAGACTCATTAAAGTTCTAGTTATTCTGTTCATTTCTTGTACTCATAGTTCTTTTCCCCTTACATATTGGGTGTAGGCATATCTTGCTTACACTATGTCCTGTATGTGATTAAGTAGGCTTAAGCAGGAGTACTAGTCTGAGTGATCTATATGACTGGTTTTCCTTTTTAAACATTTTATTATGTGTTTTTTACCTATATATAAGTTGAATGTTGACCCATCCTCTGTACACTATTGTGGATGTTCAGGACATGATAAAATCTAATACTAATCTAATTAATACTAATCTAATCTAATCGGTAGTGTGCATGTTGATGTTGTGGAACTTTTCCATAATTGAATAGACTTGGAACGTTGTCAAAAATCCACTTTAATTAAATAAAGATTAATATTTTACAGGAGCATGCTTTCGTGTGTGCTCACACATCATCAGCTGTAAGTTACAGTAAAGTTAGAGGAAGTAGAAAGATTCCAACTTAACAAAAACAAAAGCAAGAGCTACTTGATCATTCTGACTAATTATCATTCCTATTTTTAATTTATGATTTTAATTTTAATTCTTAATTTTATCAAAATCATTAGAAATTATATGATTTCGGCCTAATTTTTATGAAAAACTTTTTACTTATTATAAAACTAACAAAAAGAAAAGCAAGAGCCACTTGATCATTGTAATTGATTGTTAATTCTAATTTTCATAATTCCAACAAATTATTTGAAATTACATGAATATTTCATATGAAAAAAAAATTATAATAAAAATAAATAGGTGTAAGGCAGTAAAATAGGTTATCTAAGTTAAAAAGATTTCAGAGTGAAAATTTGTAATAAAATGAAGGAATTGTGAAATATCATCATCACTGTTGGAAATACTTATCAAGAATCCTAGAAAACTACTGAAATTGGGTTAACAACCTAGTCTATTTTTTTTCCTTAAATGTTCAATAAACTAATTTTTTTTTTGTTAAGTTGGAATCTTTCTACTTCCTGTAACTTTACTGTAACTTACAGCTGATGATGTGTGAGCACACACGAAAGCATGCTCCTGTAAAATATTAATCTTTATTTGATTAAAGTGGATTTTTGACAACGTTCTAAGTCTATTCAATAATCTAATCGGAACACACTTTGCAGGTCAGTGTCATTCAACTACTTCGAGGACCGAGCCGTGCACGGCATAGACGGCTACACGTACTCGATGGACGAGTACGTGGTGGATAACGGCACACTGCGGCCGGAGAACGAGTGCTTCTGCAACGGCGAATGCTCGCCGTCCGGGGTGATCAACGTCACCTCGTGTCGCTACGGCGCACCCGCCTTCGTGTCGTATCCCCACTTTTTCCTCGCCGATCCCTACTATCGGGATGCCGTCGACGGCATGAGTCCGGATGCGGAGAAGCATCGCTTCTACATCACCATGGAGCCGCGCACCGGCATCCCGCTCGATGTTGCCGCTAGGTTGCAGATCAATCTGCTGCTGCAGACGTTGGAAGGGATTGGGTGAGTTGGTTATTGCTTCAAATGTTGGAAGGGATTGGGTGAGTTGGTTATTGCTTCAAATGTTGGAAGGGATTGGGTGAGTTGGTTATTGCTCCAAATGTTGGAAGGGATTGGGTGAGTTGGTTATTGCTTCAAATGTTGGAAGGGATTGGGTGAGTTGGTTATTGCTTCAAATGTTGGAAGGGATTGGGTGAGTTGGTTATTGCTTCAAATGTTGGAAGGGATTGGGTGAGTTGGTTACTTCAAATGTTGCAAGGTATAGGGTGAGAAAAATGAAAATTTTATTCATTTATCTAATCACATTTTATTAGTTCTTAACTCTTCATATGTACTTGAGGCTGTGCAAAGGCAAAAAATAAACTTTCTACTGGTGATATTTTTCGATTTGTATATTATCAAGCTATCAAAATGAAAAAGTTTTCTCAGGAAAACATTTTTCCGATCATTACTTTTTGAGATATGAGCGCCTAAAGTTTAAATTTTTGGTACAGAACATTTCAAATTCGGTAAGAGATAAAGCCATGTGATTTGGGGGATAAATTTCTTCATATAAATTTCTTCATATTTTTACATTTTTGGGACAGAACATGTCAATTCGGTGATTTGGGGGATAAATTACTTCATTATATTATTGTTGATTGATTAAAACAAAAAATTTCTAAAAAATCAATTTTTTAGAAGGTTATTCAATTAACTAAAAATAACTTTTAGTTGAGTTATTTTTTGGTAAATTGAATAACTTTCTCAAAAATTGATATTTTCAGAAAATTTTGGTTTTAATCAATCAACAATAATATAATGAAGTAATTTATCCCCCAAATCACCGAATTGAAATGTTCTGTCCCAAAAATGTAAACTTTAGGCGCTCTTATCTCAAAAAGTAATGATCGGAAAAAATGTTTTCCTAAGAAAACTTTTCCATTTTGAAAGCTTGATAATATACAAATCGAAAAATATCACCAGTAGAAAGTTTATTCTTAGCCTTTGCACTGCCTTAAACTTTCACAATGTCTTTCATCTATATAAATAAAAATCGAGCCTCAAATTTTGACATTCAATAACTTCTCAATGTGTGCACCGAATTTTATTTTTTTTTTCAGTTGTGTTCGTTATGTTCAGGATCAGGTTTATGGCCTATCAAATTTATAATCCGACTTCAGGACTCTTTCCTACAAAGTTTACATGTAATCCTTGTGGGAGAAAATTTGTGAGCTGGCCACACTCAGAAACAAAAATATATAAATAAAAATCTAGCCTCAAATTTTGACATTCAATAACTTTTTATGTGTGCACCGAGTTTGATGGTTTTTTTCTCAGCTGGGTCGTTATGTTCAGGACCAGGTTTATGGCCTATCAAATTTATAATCCGGCTTCAGGACTCTTTCCTGCAAAGTTTACATGTAATCCTTATGGGAGAAAATTTGTGAGCTGGCCACACTCAGAAACAAAAATATATATAAATAAAAATCTAGCCTCAAATTTTGACATTCAATAACTTCTCAATGTGTGCAAAGAATTTGATGATTTTTCCAGTTGTGTTTGTTATGTTCAGGACCAGGTTTAAGGACCTATCAAATTCATAATCCAACCTCAGGACTCTTCCCTTCAAAGTTTACATGTAATCCTTATGGGAGAAAATTTGTGAGCTGGCCATACACAGAAATAAAAATTAGCTGTTATAATCATTGCATCATGAAACAGCTGTCGGTAGATAGTAGACAAGAGTGTGTGCTGCTCCATAACCGCCCATGTATTTTATTCTAAATGCCCCGATTAAAAACAAAATGACTGTTCTGTGTGTAACCATCCAGCAGTGCGGCCTCAGGTTAAAGACTTACATGCTCTAAAGACATTGCTTTGTTTCGAATAATTGTGCTGTCTACTATGTTCAGAATAAATTGATCTTCAGTAAATTATTTATTTTGTAGTTGGAAAATTATCTTTATAAATAAAATGCCGCATCGCGCCTCCTCAGGTGTGCATCCAGCTACAGTCTGTCATGAGATGCATTAACTATTTGGCGGTACGAAGCCAGATAGTTTGTAAATAAATCCCAAGTTGAATAAATCAAATTAACGTTCTGGTAGAGAGTTACTGAGAAGGATACATTGAATATTATTTCCGAAGAATGGACATTGATATGTCTAAAGCTCCGCCAATTCATGTAGATGCATTACAATATTATCTTGTATAGTTATCCCAAATTGCTTCTTTTTTCATATCATATACAGTTCAATAGTGGCACAAGATAAAGGTAATCTAGAGAGAGCACTGAATACCTTGCATGACATTCTCAAAAATGAATTTTACATGGAGATAAATAAGGCTAAGACAGAAGTGATGATCTGCTCCAAGAATCCTGATTTTGAAATAGTAAAGATAGAAAATAACGCTCTCAAACAAGTAAAAAAATTTAAATACTTAGGTAGCATTATTTCAGAGGATGGAAAAGACAAAGAAGACATAAAGCGCCGTATAAGAGAAGCCAAGGCCATTTTCATCAATAAACGGAATGTGCTTTCCTCCAAAAGTCTGAATTTGGACTTGAGAAAGAGACTTATAAAGAGTTGTATCTGGAGTATTGCACTATATGGCTCAGAGACATGGACTATCGGTAAGGCGGAAGAAAAGGCAATTAATGCATTTGAAGTATGGTGTTGGAGGCGAATGCTGAAAATAAAATGGACCGATAGAATAACAAATGAAGAAGTATTTCAAAGGGCTGAAGAGACACAAAAAACTCTATTGAAATCTCTTAGGGACAGACGGCATTCTTGGATATTATAAGACACAGCGAATTCACACTAACAATACTGGAAGGTGCAATCAGTGGACAACGGGCTCGTGGAAGACCCCGGCTACAATATTTGAAGCAGATAACCCGGGATCTTGGGGTCCAGAGCTCTACCCAACTAAAACAGCTGGCTCTGGACAGACAAAGATGGAAAGCTGCCAACCAATCGGACGATTGAAGCAGAAGAGAAGAAGATACAGTTCAATAATTATTTTTTCTTCAATGTTTGTTTCCATTACGAACTGCTTGTTAATAATCACTTTTGAACAACTAAATTACGACACACCAGTCAGGTATTTTGTTATAGCAGGTAATTATTTGTTTGGTTTATATTATGTAAATTCATCTAAAACTTTGTTGTATTGTGTGCTATTATACTGTATACAACTGTATAAGCCAGTATATATTGTAATCTACATAAATAAAATACTCAATCAATCTCTCTCCTCTTCCTCATCCTCCTCCTCTTCCTCTCACTCTCTCTCCTCTTCCTACTCTTCCTCTCACTCTCTCTCCTCTTCCTCATCCTCCTCCTCTTCCTCTCACTCTCTCTCCTATTCCTCTTCCTCATCTTCCTACTCTTCCGCTCACTCTCTCTCCTATTCCTATTCCTATTTGGTAGAGAGTTAGTGGGGAGGATATTTTTAATATTCTTTCCGAAGAATGGACATTGATATGTCCAATGCTCCGCCAATTTATGTAGATGCATAACAATATAATCTATTTTATCTATAGTTATTACAAATTGTTCTTTTTCATATTATCTACAGCTCAATAATTATTTTCTTAACTTATATTTTGTAAATTTATCTATAATTTTGCTGTATTGTAAGCTATTGTATATAAGTGTGTAAGCCATTATATATTGTTGTAATCTACATGAATAAAGTACTCAATCAATCTCTCCTCTTCCTACTCTTCCTGGAGTGGAAAGAAAAAAAAATTTATTACTAAAAAATGATGAATAGATAATTGTGTGTTATACAGGCCATTCCACGACACTCCGTACATCTACTTTCCGATGATGTGGTTCAACCAGCGGGCGAGCATGACCGGCGAAATGGCGGCCGGGTTGAAGTTTGTCCTTCAGCTGCCCACTCTGATGGCGACCGGCGCCTCTGTGCTCATGGGTGTCGGCCTGCTATTTATCGTGCTCTGGCTGGCCATCCTGTTCTTCACGGCAAACCAGGACGACATGTACAAGAAGAACCTAGCTGTTGTGTAAGTACTGGATAACATAGCCTACTAAAGTGCGAGATAAATTACTTTTAACATGAAGAGGAGAAACCCATTTCTCCCTCCACAGTTTGTAGCGTAGACACAGACGGACATCCTGCGCACAATTGGATGCGCCGTGTCATTTTGCTTCATGTTCTTGTGATGAACACATCTCCGTAACATACACAAACCAATATACCTGCTGACCAGTTCACTTCTTGGAACATTGCCAGCAATAGATGGAGGGGAGTGTTGCCGCGTCGCGTTACAAAGCTCTCTCACTCAGACACAAAAGAAGGAGAATGCTGCTAGGTAGTGGGAGGGATTAGTGGAGGATAGAGCATCGGACCTCTCCGTCTTCGAGAAAGAGCCATGTTAAAAGTAATTTATCTCGCACTTTAGATATTAATTATTATTAAACGAGAATCCAAATTAAATGCTGCAAATATCTCAGTAATTATTTCCATCTGTAGACTGGCTAACTGCAATGGCTTCGTATAAAATTTAAGGTATTACTACTACACCTGCTGTAGTACATGTTTTTCCCATATTTGAGTAAAGGTAAATTTCCGGAAAAAGGGAATTTAATTATATTTGTAGTAAATTTCATCTATTGTATTCTTGAATATTATGTACATTTTATTGATAAGATCGCTTGTTTGATAGCGCTGCTATCCAGAGATTGTAGAAATTGTCACCTGGTCATATGGAACATATAAATATATAATAATATTATATTTATCTCACATTGATCAGGATTTCAGAGTTATAAATTTAAATTCATTGAACAGTCATCTGTCATTGGCGGAAAGATTGTTTATTTGTTGTTGCGTTTTTAATAACAAACGTGTGCTTGTGCGATAGATAGAAAAATATTGTACTCGAGGTGACTTCTAAGTTTGGCATTGACTGATAGTTTATCTATACCCCAAAATTATATTTTTGGGGCAGAGCTCGTTTTGATAGGACTGACAGTAAAAGTTTGGCTGTTCTGGTGAGAAGGATAGATATTGTTCTTGTTTCATAAGACAGTATATAGTTTTCCTGTCGCAGTTCGGGCAGTTTGAAGAGAATTGTATTATAAAACAAGAGCAACTTTTACTGTCAGTCCTACCAAACGAGCTCTGCCCCAAAAAGATAATTTAAGTTTAAAATAAACTATCAGTCAATGCCAAACATGAAAGTTACCTCGAGTACATGATAATATTTTTCTATCTATCGCACAAGCACACGTTTGTTATTGAAAACAGAGAGAAGCTACAGTCAATATCACGCAACAACAAATGAACAATCTCTCTGCCAATGACAGATATATTTGAAATTTGAAATTTATTTGCCAAAAAATTCATACATTACAAAAATTTGAAATACTCTAAAATCCTGATCAATATGAGATGAATTATATTATTACTGTATATATATGTCCCATATGACCAGGTGACAAAATGCTTACGCTATTGTTTCTCTATGATGTAATTCATCTACAAAATGTACAATCTCTATTATGAAAGCTTATTATTAGATCATTGAAATATTCACTCTACTAATAGCTATTTTTGGTCATTTTTAGTAAATTGAATAACGTTCTCAAAAATTGATATTTTCAGAAAATTTTTGTTTTATTCAATCAACAATACCTTGGAGAATAATTCATCCTCTAAATCTCACGGATTTATCTATTACCGAATTTGAAATGTTCTGTCCCAAAATTTAAACTTTAGGCGCTCATATCTCAAAAAGTAATAATCGGAAAAAAATGTTTTCCTGCGAAAACTTTTACATTTTGATAGGTTGATGATATACAAATCGAAAATTTGTGAAAAATAACCAGTAGAAAGTTTATTTATAGCCATTGCACAGCCTTAAGCTAACTACAAGCAACCTATCACCTACAGATGTAGTGTAATAAGAATATTCCTAGTTTTTCTTTGCGTGGCTGGACGATGATTTGAAATTTATAAAAATCTCAAATCCTATAATTTAACTCAAATCAATAATTTAACTCAATAATTTCACAAGCCACATCCTTATTCAGGACGAATTTATTTTTCTCAATAACAATTCAAATTTTGAATTAAAATGTACATTCCTTATTTATTTCAAGTTCGAGTTTGGTTTAATCAAGTCATAAGAGTTTTTATATTGTAAAATGTCATTTACCTTCAAATGGTCCACCTTCATGATTATCATGCTCATTTTCGTGAATTCTCTAGGCAAGGTTCTGTAATTTTATTTTGGTTTGTGATGAAACACAGGCTGTGACTAAACTATAGTGAGATTCTCGTTATAATGGCAGTGGAGGAAGACAGCAGAACAACGTTGTCGATCCTCTGTCTTGTCAATGCCCTCTATAGACGGTAGCTGATACAGTTTAATTGATGTAATAATAACGGTTCATCCTCGTTTAAAATAATCAATTATATTTGATCAAGCAAGAAATCATATTTTTCAATAATTTAAAATGAATTTCCATAATCAAAATTGAATATTTTGCAAATTAATTATTAATTCTACATTGTTGAAAGACGATCTGGCAACAGAACAAAGCGAGAAAAAGACAGTGCTATCCGCTTTGTTGAATGATAGACAACGATAGCAATACCATTACTAATCAAACACTGCCATTATAACTTTGACCTCACTGAACATTACAGTATTCAATTGTTCACACCTTTAATTCAACTTACGCTGGAATGATGAGTTTCATCACAATATTATCACAAGATATCATAAAATTATACTTACCGTAACCGAAAAGTTGACGAATGATTCAAAACAACTTAATTGAATTGAATTGAAAAATCTTTATTCATTAAACATGTACAAATGCGCAATTTTTTGTTTTTCTTAAGGCCTACTTCTAATATAAATAAAAATATAAATATAAATCCCAGTACCCTTTTCAATTATTTTGTCACATGTTTGAAAATGGCATCGATGTCCGAAACATGTTGTCACAAAATAATTTAAAATGGTACTGAGATTTATATTTATATTTTTATTTATGTACAAATACATTTGAATAGTGCCACAAACTTTTATGTAGCCTAAATAACTAATAACAAACAAATGTCATACTCATCAAAGTATTAAATAAAAATACTAAAAATTCTCAGAAAACCACAGATTTATTGATAGATAATGACCGGTTTCGGTTGTTACACCATTGTCAAAATGACAATGACAACATTTGGACTTTTTTTGTGTAGTTGAGAAGTTGATATTGTGGTAATTATTCATATTGAATGAAAAAGACTAAGAAATTGTCAAAAAACACTGATTTATAGATAATTAGAAAGACCGGTTTCGGTTATTACACCATTGTCAATCTCTGATAAACTAAAACTAAATACAAGAGCAGCAGAATTTATACTAGTAGGCGAGTACTGCTATTGGTCGAGGGCATGAACGCCTGCCAATGGCAGGCCTGCCACTGATAATAAATCAGTGTTTTTTTGACAATTTCTTAGTCTTTTTCATTCAACAACATTTGGATGTTTTAAAGGTGATTTATTACGCTCACATCAATTTCATTTGTCATATGGCATCATACTTTGGGGTTCCAGAGCTTAGAGTGGTATACTTTTTAGAATACAGAGAAAGGGCTATCAGACTGATTTCTGGGCTTTCTAAGCGAGCACAGTGTGATGAGCATTGTAAAATTCTGGGAATATTGACTCTGCCTTCAATATTTGTTCAACAGAGCCTTATTTATGTTAAGGAGAATTTGGAGAAGTTTGTGGAGCAGGGGGTAGTTCATAGCCATAACACTAGAAATAGGGGTAATTCGACTACTTATCGGTATACCTATTCTAGTACACAAAAAACATTTCTATTTCTATCAATAAAATAGTTTAATTCACTCCCTGAAGATCTTAGAAATATGGAGAATGGAACTTTTAAAAATCATATGAAACGCTTCTTAGCAGCTAACACTTTAAACAAGATTGAAGATTTTTATACTTTAGCTAGGAATATCCAGTTATAAGTTGAAAATCAGGTGACATATTATCATAGGGTAACTTACTGATGTAATATATTTGTATTTTGTATCATGTTGTATATATTTGACACTTGTATTGTATCCGAAGACCAGATATTGCTGCAATAAAGATTCTATTCTATTCTATCCAATCTCTGATAAACTCTACAACCGAAACCGGTCTTTAGACCTATCAATAAATCTGTGGTTTTCTGACAATTTTTAGTACTTATTATGAATAATTACAACAATATCAACTTCTCAACTACACAAAAAGTATTATCAAAGTCCTGCAACGAATACAGTTGTAAGCCTAACAAATATACCTTCAATTTAATACCAAATCCTCTAATATCTTCCAAAATTTTCAAATTGTTTGGCAACTTCGTAAAAAATGATCTCCTCCTGAAAATTGTTTTCCTCTTGAATAGATACAATCTATGCCTCTCATCATTCTGCCATCTATTTTCTATTATTTATTTTATATACTTTATACTTTATTATTTTATATACTTTGCCAACTTCAACCAATTTATTGTTTTCCACTTGCAGGCATTTGGACAAGAAGGACAAAAACTACGAAATGAAAGCATGTCAGCCATTGATTAATGCAACAAACAGTTTGAGTATAAACTCGGTTCAAAGAAGTCCGTCAGAAACTACATGAAACTCATCTGAACGGAATTGGAGGGGATTATGCCTGGAAAGCAAACTGCAAACTCATTGGAAACAGTTCACTAAATAACTGGCACATCGATCTTAAAGGACGTTATCAGGTAGATTTCATTTGATAAGAAGTATATTGCAATGAGTGTTCCTTGATATTAGCTATTCTAAAACTATTGATCTACCGGTAATCAATTTACTGGTAGATCTCAGTTTACTGATATTATATAAAAATTGGTAAGCTAGTAATCAATATTCTGAAGTTCCGAAATTGGACTGTCTTATTTGAATTATGTTGATTGAAATTTCAAACTTATAACTGCTACCGAAATTATTGGAATTTCGTTAACATTATTATATCACATTCATTAGCATTTATAAAATAAATCTCTTTTCTAATGGGTCGTCATATTTGGAGCGACTTTATGGCTCCAGTGGAATATTTTTTAGAACCACTTTCTAGAAATTAGAAAATAATATATGTTCTTATCTCGTGTAAAAGTATATAGGCCTACTTATTGAATCAGTCATCACCCGACATCTGAATCCTGAAAGAAAGGATTTGCTAAACAAACTTACTATTAGAATAGCATAAAATTTGAATATTCAAATCAAATAGGGATCAAATAAGGTTCTAGAATAGTATTTATTCTAAAGTTCACTCGGTGTACGGTATCACAACGTCATAGAATATAATATTTTCAAAACAGGAGAATAATAATAGTTATTAAACGAAAATCCCAATTAAATGCTGTAAATCACCCCGAAGACTTGTGCTACAGCAAATATTGACAACAGTGTAAACAGCTAGATGGAAATTCGATGAGCGCTACTATTAAAAATAATTTGTCAGCCCGGGAATCGAACTCTAAAGCTGCGCTTACACCAAAGTTATTAACAAAATGTTAATAACTAATTATAGGTAGTTATTAATTCAATAACTATCTATCAATTGTAATAGAATCTATTAGATTGAACATTACTTATCATACACTCATGATGAACATATGTGTTTGTCAAGTTCCGTTCAATCTAATAGAATCTATAAAGAATTAGTTATTAACATTTTGTTAATAACTTTGGTGTAAACGCAGCTTTAAGCCCCGCACACACATATCGATTTTGGTTCGTACGATATCTTGCCATCGTATCAGATCAAACGGAACTTGACAAACATCTGTTTGAAATAATCTGTTTAATCTAATTAAATCTATAAGGCCGGCAGAATACCGTAAGAACAAAATCGATGTGTGTGTGTGGGGCTTTAGGGTAAGCATTCCTGACCGGCAATTAGGAGGTACCGGGTTCGATTCCCGGGCTGACAAATAATTTTGTATAGTAGCGTTCATCGAATTTCCATCTAGCTGTTTACCCTGTTGTCAATATTTGCTGTGGCACAAGTCTTTGGGGTGATTTACAGCATTCAATTGGGGTTTTCGTTTAATAATAATTATTCCTTAATTAGCATTAATTTGAACAAATGCAATTTCCAAATTTATTACCATCAGGAAAATAATAATTGTGAATTTAGTTGAATGGAAAATGTAATCAAGTGAATTGACGTTCTTCGTATTTTATTTTAATAAATGTTCTAATTTGTAGTTTAACATATTTTTCTTCTAAGTTGATTCGATTTGGTCCATGCACTACATTATTGAGTACTTTCAAGTGCACTCTCCCTAGTTACTTTGTTGTTTTTGAGAGGAACTTTCAAGATTTTTCAATAAAATTACTACTAGAGGACTAACTTACCTAATTCCATGAATACTCATATAATTTGTAATGGAAATGCTTATTGCATTCTAATAGGATATAAAATATTCTTTATTAGGCTAAGCATTTTATAAAGATAGTTTTGATTTTGTCAGGTCAAATTTAGCTGTGATGTTGTGAGTGTGAGATTAATAATTTTTAATGATTTATGTTGAATGTTTACTTGCTGATATTTTTTATTTTGGTTAATAATTGTTTTTTTTTGATGAACGATGACATTGTTATCCAAGTTTGTATCTGAATGAACTTCAGATTTTCATTGCGCCTTATTATTTCAGGGTAGACGCCCTAATAAAATGGTCTCATTGCTTTTTATGCGTTCTAGCATGAATTTTCGCTGAAAAGTTCCAATGAAACTGTGAAAGTTTCTATAACTAATTATTAATTCTTTGAAATGTTCTTTTTATGTTTGTGAAGATCATGTCAATGTGTGTTTCTTATCTTTTTATGTTGGTTTAGAATACACAGTGCATTACATGATTTTTAACTGAAAAGTACCAATGAAACTGTGAAAGTTTCTATAACTAATTATTAATTCTTTGAAATGTTCTATTTATGTTTGTGAAGATCATGTCAATGTGTGTTTCTTATATTTTTATGTTGTTTTAGAATACACAGTGCATTACATGATTTTTAACTGAAAAGTTCCAATGGAACTGTAAAAGTTTCTATAACTAATTATTAATTCTTTGAAATGTATACGTTTTATATTGTTTTGTGAAGATCATGTCAATGTGTGTTTCTTATATTTTTATGTTGGTTTAGAATACACAGTGCAATACATGATTTTTAACTGAAAAGTTCCAATGAAACTGTAAAAGTTTCTATAACTAATTATTAATTATTTGAAATGTATACGTTTTATATTTGTGAAGATCATGTCGATATGTTTTTCTTATATTTTTATGTTGGTTTAGAATTGACAGTGCATTATACAGAATTATACAGTTCGTCATGTCGCTCACTTCAAGATAAAATTGGTTATTGAAAAGACTTGAAATGTTGTCAAAAATCCACTTTATTTCAATAGAAATTAAAATTTTACAGGAGTATGCTTTCGTGTGACATTCATGCCACAAAATTGCTTATCTCCGTGGTAATTTCAATTTCAAAACATTCAATTTTATAGTATAAAACCTATTTATCAAACCCTCTGAGATAATCCCACAGGAAAAAATCTGGATGCGTTGAATACTGGTAAAATACTGTTCCAGAAATAACTCTCGATGCTCTTGGCAAAATGACATGCTTACATTGTCGTATACAAAACAATATTGTAGACATGTTGTCACCTATAAATATAAAAATTAAGTACCCTTTGTGAGAAAACAATTTTAATAAATTTTGAAATTGGGGCACCTTATTTTTTCTCGGAAAGCAATACTTTCCTTACCTATGGTGATTGGGCAAGGAAAGTAAAAAGGTTACTTAGATTTGTATTTTTATTTATATTCAAGAGTAGGCCTAACGGAAAAAAATTCTTGTCACCTGTACATATTGAATGACATTACATATTATGTTTTTATACCGTACATAAATGGAAATGCTATCTTGTGTTAGCCAAACACTAAATATGAAACCCCCATTTTTACAGTCACGTGTTCTCACTTGATATAGGATGAGTATTTCCTGATAAGCAATTGTAAAATAAATATTATAAATAAATAAAAAAACAGACATTGTCTTTTTCTAAAAAACAGACATATTTATTTTGATGTGCGCGACATAATGAACACTCTATATAATAGTTTTGTGTACATTATCATGCTCAATATTGTGATATTACTATATATGTAATAGTATCTTGCAATTCAGCATATTGTAAATCTCAGTGGAGTAGAATACTTATATATATATATGAGCTAGTGGAATATATTCAATCTACTATTGATGTTATATATTTTATTGATAATAAATTGCTTTAAATATATTTAAGAACAAAATTCGCAGTACACTGTTTATTTTACCTCCTCAATTAATAGAGAATTAAATAAATCGAAATTAATAATTTTTTTATAACTATTTCATAAGATTTGCTCACACTCTATATAGCTACACCAGCATGATTTGTGAATGTGTATTGGTGTAGTCTACTCCTGGTGTAGTCACCAAGAGTTCTGAATTTCTTTGAAACAAACCCAGATCAAAGTTTGCAATACAATCCAAAACTCAAACCATGCATAATGTTTAGTATATTTTATGACAACTGTTAAAATTATTTTGCAATGTTGAATGAAAAAGACTAAGAAATTGTCAAAAAACCACACATTTATTGATACTTAGAAAGACCGGTTTCGGTTATTACACCATTGTCAATCTCTGATAAAATAAAACTAAATACAAGAGCAGCAGAATTTATTCTATAAATCTATGCATTGTCAATCTCTGATAAACTAAAACTAAATACAAGAGCAGCAGAATTTATTCTATAAATCTATACATTGTCAATCTCTGATAAACTAAAACTAAATACAAGAGCAGCAGAATTTATTCTATAAATCTATACATTGTCAATCTCTGATAAACTAAAACTAAATACAAGAGCAGCAGAATTTATTCTATAAATTCTGCTGCTCTTGTATTTAGTTTTGATTTATTAGAGATTGACAATGGTATAATAACCGAAACCGGTCTTTCTAAGTATCAATAAATCTGTGGTTTTTTGACAATTTCTTAGTCTTTTTCATTCAATATGAATAATTACCACAATATAAACTTCTCAACCACACAAAAAGTATTTCGCAATGTATATCGCGCAATACATCATATCTACTTTGTTTGTTTTCATTTATGTACAGTATTTCAAGCAATCGTGCTCCAATTGATGAATTAATATTACCGGCTTCGTGATCGGAATAAACCGTACCTAATTAGATCTAGTTTTACATCAGCAGTAGTTTGGCTCTATATTCATTAGCTACAGTTTAAAATCTACCTAGCTAGTTTTGTGTTTCCACTTATAATTGAATGAATGAATGAATTTTATTTGCCAAAAACAAAATACAAATAAGCTTTACAAAAAATAAATATAAGTATATGCTACTGCACTTAAACCAAGATACATACATTTATTTAATTAGATATAATAACGAAATGATACCCTTTACATTACAAACAATAGTTTTAAAATGAAGATTCAATTTATGATCACATGCATAAGTACAGTAGGTGAGGCAAAAACACCGGCAAAAGGAAGATTCCTTGTGCGCCAGTGTGAGTCGTAAATCAGCTTAATCAGGGATGTAATATATATATCAGGGATTTTTAATTAATCTCATAACTTTAGCAGTTTTACTCTGACCACATTTTCCTCGATTCAGGAAGGTGAGCTTTCATGTAGTTGAATCACAAATTTACAATTTTGTACACATCGCAAATTTCAACATCTTGAAAAATTCTGAGAACACTAAAATTTTAATGCGATACTATTCCTTATAGCCTTTAAAACGTCCTGTTTTCCTGTCCGACAATTTTTTTCAGCGGCATTTATGAATAATTCATCAGCATACAGATCGATTGCTTTTTTACCTCTACACAGATATTACAAACAAGTCGCCCATTACATTCTGAATACCTATATAGTAAGGTCCACGATATATTGGTGGTATTTGATTAACGTTGGTGTTGCTATCCTTGTCTACCATTCGATAAAGCAGATAGCGCTATCCTTTTCTAGCTCCGCAACGTTGCCATATCCTTCTCAACAATGTAGGAATAAAATTATTTTTATTCATTTGGTCCTGCAAAAATATTTCTTTAAGGGGAGCAGACCAGAAAATAACTCCATAAATGCTATAATGTTAACATTAAAAGTACATATTATGTACTTTCTACTAGAGATCTATCCAACCGATCAACCTGATATTTTGAACACTGAATAACATGACCTTTTCACATACTTTACCACAAGCTTTTCAGTTTTCAACCATTTTTCGCTAAATATGATTCTTTTTCTGAATGACTACTCAAAAAAACAGTATTGAATTTCAAAAAGGCATATGAAATGAGATTTGAAAATTATTTCGCAATTACCTCCCGTTAAAATGTTTATAATAGTGCTAAATGGTACTGTACAAAATGTTAGACGTCTACCTCAATGGGTTCCTGATAAAAGGGTACATATGTTAACATTACGGCTTATGGAGATATTTTTTGGTCTGCTCCCCTTAATATGTGAATATATTTCCTATTTTAGTGATAATAATTTAATTTAATTTCAAGTGTTTGTATTTTGTTTCAATGTTGAAATTAGTGAAGAATTGGAAAGTCGCACATAACCTTTATTTGGACAATTTATTCTATGAAACTGGGATGAAAAGAAGTTTTGGACTGTGGTCTGTTTCTTTGTCCTTGAGTTGATTGTAAATGATAGATAAATAAATAAATATTTTTCCATCTTTGGTTTTGAAGCATCTAAATTTAAAAATCTACTTTGTGAAAATAATAAAATTAAGGACTGAAAATTTTGTGAAGTGAACAACTACAAGACTCAACCTATTTCTGACTATGTGTAACCTTATCTAAATTTGGGAGAGGAATAGCACAAGGTTACCTTATTTCTCTCTCCCTATCATTTAGATGATGTTTTTATTTTACGCATCAATAAAGAATAATAATCAGTTAACAGAGTATTTGATATACATAATAAAACATTATTTATGATATAATAAAGGAAAGATAGGCTTATACATGTACGGGATAGGAATTATGAATGACGCGTCATCACGTCAGAACTACTCAACTGATTAACTTGAAATTTTGCATATAGATACTTAATTCACCGATGATGGTTATAAACCTATTTTAAATATTCAGCATTTCAGTAGAACACGCTTTCAGTGTTTCAAGTTTTTAATTTGATACTTGTTGAGGATCACCTTACCTGCGATTAATAAATTGAAAAAAATATTTTTTCTTGACAAATAAATTTAGCCTAATTGGTATTTTTTATAAAACTAGAATTAGCAGCTTATATTACATCAGATATACCACTTGGATTAGCTATCCACTATAGAAGGCAGTGACAAGGTAGAAAATCGGTAGAAAATTTCACTATAGGGGGGTTTTCGCACCGCATGTGATAATATGTAATGTGGAATTGTTTGATTAGCTGCCTTTATTAAAAACTTAGGAGGGTGAAGTTAGGGCGCAGCCGGTCCTCTCCTATACTTGACCCTCCATTCTCTCCAATGGAATTGGAACATAGAAGGGGGAATGCCATAGATATTGATAAAGGCGATAGGGCTAGATTTGAAAGGGGGAATGCGATGGATATAGATATAGAAAAGAGAGAGTGATAGGGCTAGACGCAGTGTAGCGGTGAAAAAGATCACCTAGCGCACGTACGCGCAAGATCTCGTAGCCGCTTCCTGGCAGGAGTGCCTCTTCAGACGCCTCTCTCTTCCTCTCTTCATCACACACTCTTTCTCTCACTCACACACACACTCTCTCTATCTTTCTGTGACGGCAGCTGTCAAGCGAGCTCGGCTAGCAAGTCAGAAGTCAGGTCAGCACTCAGCAGTCACCGTTCAACCAGCGTTTTGGCAAGTTCGCGTCCGTTCTCAGTTCTTAGCGACGCGCGTGAATCGTGAAGCGCGTCTTGACCGAAAGTGAAGCCCACAAATCTGGAAATATGAAGCGCAACAACCTGTTCTCTTCGGTGACGTCATGGGCGACCGTCGTTGTAGTTATCTTGGCACTGGTCCATGGTTCATTGTCCGGTACGTCAATATTGCATACTGATTAGGTTACTAAAAACAATAAAAAACTTGTTGAATTTTCAACGTTTTCACGTAGCCTACCCTTTTATTGAAACATTCTAAAAACTCTAAAACATTTAAACGATTACTTTCGACCTACTTTGTCAATTATTAAAAATCTGGTGTGGCGCACTCACACAACTTTCCTTGCCGTTATGAGAATTGATCACCTGACGCTAGTGTTCCCGCGCATCTCAAGTCTACTTATAAACAAAGATCTGAGCCAGCTGGTGACAGGACAATAACGCTGGAGACATATTATGCATTACGAGGTCTGCTATCTCTCCATAGTGAATGATTTAATAGAATCAACAGTTTGCAATTGGATAATCACATTTTCTCGAATTTCGAGCTTATTTTCAATTTCAGGTCAAACTGTTGCTGAACATTAATTGTAGAGATTTTCATGCTCAATCTTTTCCACTCGAAATTTTTTGTTTAAATTGTATCTGAAGCCTGAAAACTGGGAATCTAAAATCAAACTTTGCATAGATGGGGCGGAGCTCCTGAAATTTTTACAGATATGGGACTTGTGGCAATTTATAGAGCTTATCAATAAATATATTTTAGGTATGAATTTAATCAAAATCGTTGGAGCCGTTTTCGAGAAAATCGCGAAAAATCCTGTTTTTGACAATATTTTCTCCATTTCAGCCGCCATCTTGAATTGCATTTGATCGAAATTGTTCGTGTCGAGTCCTTATATTGTAAGGACCTTAAGTTCCAAATTTCAAGTCATTCCGTTGAATTAGAGATGAGATATCGTGTACACAGACGCACATACACTCATACACACACACACACACACACACACACACAAACACACACACACACACACACACACACACACACACACACATACATACCAATACCCAAAAACCAGTTTTTTGGAATCAGGGGACCTTGAAACGTATAGGAATTTAGAAATTGGGGTACCTTAATTTTTTTCGGAAAGCAATACTTTTCTTACCTATGGTAATAGGGCAAGGAAAGTAAAATGCTTTAATCAAAGGGTACTACACGTTTTATATTGTTTTTAGTAATCTGAATAATGTAGCCCATATAAGTAAAGTGATTTTATGATTAAGTTAAGTTACATCAGCATCAGCTTATGGAAAGACAAAGTTAGTAGACAACTGTCTACTAACGTTTATGGAAAGATACATTTTCAAGATGTTCGATGCTTTTGAACGGGTAGTATTATAGTCCAATAATATCAATTCTTACAATAGACTAATATTTGGTGAGAAAGAATATGGTTTCTTGAATTGAACAGGTTTAACTGGTCTTTGTTCGGAAAGAATTTACTTATTTATTCAACAATGATGAAAATTGAAAACACAATCATACTAATAGTTCTGTGAACAGTAGACCTCAAGTAGTTTTCTCATCGACAAGTATTTGGTGTCACCTGTTCATGGGCTCTCCAGACATCTGTGTAATGCATGCAATGAATAAATCAACTTGTCAGCTGATTGATTATGAATAGTTCTATAGTCTGATTAATCCTATCTTCAGAGTAGATGATTTATATAATAGCGCTGTATAATAAAAACACTGTATTAGAGGTGGCTATGATAATAGTGATATCTGTATCGGAGTATGGAGGAAATTCCTTTTCCTTTCATTTTATCCTTAAAATGCAAAATTTCAAAAAAACATTGTGTATACATCGACGCGCAGTTAAAAAAGGAATATTCCTGCCAAATCTCATAGAATTCTATAAACTCGTTTGGTCGTAAGTGCGTTGCATACCGTACATACATACAGACAAACAAAAGAAAATCAGAGTTAAAACATAGACCTAACTGCGTTCGGTCAATAATGATTGGGAATGAAAAAAAGGCTTATATAGCCCACACTGTTCAATAATACTAATTCGATATCATCTCATAGTTAACCATGACATGTTTTTTTGTGTGTGGTTTAGGGGTGTAGGGGAGGATATGTTGGGGATTGTTATAGTAAAATGTTGGCCAATTCTTGTACTCCAATAATATTGGAGTTATTAATATCTTCTATCTATATATATAAAAGCGAAATGGCACTCACTCATTGACTGACTGACTGACTGACTGACTGACTGACTCACTCACTCACTCACTCACTCACTCACTCACTCGCATAACTAAAAATCTACCGGACCAAAAACGTTCAAATTTGGTAGGTATGTTCAGTTGGCCCTTTAGATGCGCACTAAGAAATCTTTTGGCAATATTTTAACTCTAAGGGTTGTTTTTAAGGGTTTAAAGTTCGTCTTTTAGCATGTATATTCTTCTTCTCCCAATCTCTTAATTATAATTGAGATTTCCATATCATATGTTACTATAGAACTATAATCTAGATAGAGTACCTCTTCGAAACAGTTGTTAATTGGCAACTAATTAATAATTTTGTCAGGTTGGCATTAAGTTGAGTTGACTTTGTTAGGTTGGCACCAAGTTGAAGATTTAAATGCATTTATCGCGGAAAAATTGATTGGGCACTGCTACTTAAATCCTGGGAATATTATATTACTAGCCGTAAGGCTCGCTTCGCTCGCTATATCCGTTTAGCCAGACGTTTAGTCTGGACCCCCGACTGGATTGTCCTAACATATGATAAAAATGCTCAAATGAAAAATGCAGGCGAGCGAAGCGAGCCTGCTGATCTCATTCTTGGACGATCCAGTCGGGGGTCCAGGGGGCGGAGCACCCTGGCTAGACGGATATGGCGAGCGAAGCGAGCCTGACGGCTAGTTATATTATAATACCCAGTTTTTAAAGTCGAACTGTGCAAGAAGATACCTACCATTGAAAGGTTACATTTGGCTGGATACCAAAATCTGCTAAAATACTGTATCTTGTTTCTCTGAAATGAAAGACATTTTTCGAATTAAATTGGCATTGGCTGGATACCAAAATTTTTATTTGTGTTCAATTCTAAATTTCCTTGATTACTTGTTGGAGATAGAACTATATACTTGCTTGTTATGCAAACATGACTGAATCGTCTCTAACTAGTAGTTCTATGAACAGTAGACCTCGCGCAGTTATAAACCACAGCCGCCTCTGTCTATAGCCCACTGTCCATATATAGTGTATAAGCCAGTATATATTGTAATCTACATAAATAAAGTACTCAATTAATTAATCAATCAATCCATCAGAGTAAATTCTGTCCTGTCCTATCGTGTCGGCGAGATATCGGTGTGGAAACGGCTAATGGCTGTTGGGGTTGGTGTATCAAAAATGCTGAAACATCAAAAGTTAATCTCCTTCAAGACATACTGGCAACAGGTCAGCCCGAGTTGAAAGCAGAAAAAGTCGAGATAAAATACTATGTTACTTTCAGTTGCATGCGTCATTGCAACACACAACAGCTGATTTATTACTAAGTTACATTGAGATATCAATTGCATGTAATTAATGACTAATAGTCCACACAACAGCTGATCTATTACTAAGTTACATTGAGATATCAATTGCATGCGTCATTGCATGTAATTAATAATCCACTCGACAGCTGATTTATGATGAATAATTCTATAGTCTGCTTTTTACGGTAATATTGGCGTTCCTTTTGTATTATCCTTAAAATGCAAAATTTCAAAAAACCTTTTATAAACGTCGACGCGCCTTGTTTCAAAGCACTTCACTCCTGTTCTTGAGTTGTAAGCAATAAATTGAAGATGAGAGATTTCTGTGATCTGTGAGTGGAGATAAGATTTTATGTTTGAGTGAATAACTCACCCTGAATTGTAGCAAAACGTCTCATATTATAGCACAACACTTGTTAGGTCAACCTCTATCCATAACCCGAATATCAACCAAATCTGGAAGATTTGCATTTTCTATGGAATCAACGAATAAAAAAAATCAAGGATTATTGCAAAATGGTCAAAAATTAAAATCGCTCAAACTCTCAGCAATGATACTACTTTCCGAGAGGAACAATATGACGTCATCACATTGGCGAAATTCTCTCCTATTCTTGAGTTATAAGCATTTGAAGATGAGTGATTTTAATGACACCATAAAATTTGTATTGCTTTCCTTGCCTATCATTCAACAAAGCGGATAGCACTATCTCTTTCTCGCTTTGCTGTGATGCCAGATCGTCTTTTAACAATGTACAATTAATAATTAATTAACAAAATATTTCATCTTTGTTATGAAATTATTGAAAAATATGAATTCTTGATCAATAAAATATAGTTGATAACTTTAAACGAGTATAAACAGTTAATGTTACATCAATAAACCGTATCAGCTACTGTCATTGAAGGCATTGACAAGACAGAGGATTTGCACCGCTGTTCTCCTATCTTTCTCCACTGCCATTATAACGTGGACCTCACTATAACATAGTGTAGCCTACTGCATTTACTAATGATCTCACAGTGAAAGGTTTTTCCAGGCTGACCCGCTTACATCTTATCTAGCCTACTACTTCTAGACTCTAATATATTTCTTTCTATTATCTTTCCAGTCTCTCTCTCTCTATTATCTCTATTAGTCTTTCCAGACTCTCTCTTATCTTTCCAGTCTGAAGAGTAGCTATAAAACGAGGATACAGATAATACCTAATTATAACAAGTAGTTCTGTGAACAGTAGACCTCGCGCTCAGTTAGTTACATTGACCTGTTATGTTTTCTCAAAAATTAATTACTAATTTATCAATTTAAAATGTCTAGAAAAAATCCTAAATAAACATAGAGCTTTCAATCCTATCGTACCGTGACGTGTCGTCCCAAAATGTGAGTGTGAGCGCTGTTATCAGGTCTGGTTGCAACTGTCTACTAACGTTGATGGAAAGATACATTTTCAAGATGTTCAATGTTTTTGAACGGGTAGTATTATAGTCCACTAAACAGCTGATTTATGATGAATGATTCTATAGTCTGATTTTACAATTACTTTCTTTTAAAATTATTCTTCCATATAGTTAATTAAATTTAATATATTGTGAATAATTAATTAGAATAATTAATATTAATCTTGCACTTTTACAGCAGTACTCACGGTTTTCTTGTTTGACGGACGCGTTTCGTGGCACTGAGCCTCATCCTCAGCATACAAGGCGTAGTATAGTGAGGTCCACGTTATAATGACAGTATTTGTTCAACTTTGGTTTTGCTACCCTTGTCTATCATTCGACAAAGCCGGTGGTACTATCCTTTTCTAGGTCCACAACGATGCCAATTATGTTTTGGACAGTGTAGAAATATAATTGATTAATGCAGAGAATCGGCATCGCTATTCTCCTATCTTTATCTACTGCCATTATAACGTGGACCTCACTATAGGTGGCTTCTCCACACATCTGTGTAATCACTTGTCAGCTGATTTATGATGAATGATTCTATAGTCTGATTTTTACTCCGATATTGGCGTATGAAGGAGGGTCCTTTTCCCTTTTATATTATCCTTGAAATGCAAAATTTCCAAAAAACCTTGTATATACGACGAAGCGCAATTTAAAAAGGAACATACGGTACCTGTCAAATTTCATGAAAATCGATTACCGCGTTTCGCCGTAAATGCGCAACATATAAAGATTCAAACATTTAAACATTTGAACATTTAAACATTAAGAGAAATGCCAAACCGTCGACTAGAATCTTAGACCTCACTTTGCTCGGTCTATAAGTTGTAATAGCAGTGGAAAAAGATAGGACAACAGTGTTGCCGATTCTCTGCCTTGCCACTGCCTTCTATAGAGGATAGCTGATACCGGTTTATTTGATGCAATATTAACTGTTCGTTCCTGTTTGAAATTGTCAGTTGAATTTTATTTGTCAAGATAATATGAATGTTTTTAATGATTCAATAATGAATTTTTATAATTGAGAATACATATTTTGTTAATAATTAGTTATATTTGGATAAGTTGTGTTTTTCTGGCTCTAAATTTTGTGAAATTACGTAAAAATTATCCAATTATTAGTGATTCGAGTGTAATATTTTTGTTTCCTATCAAGTTTCTCAACTGTCAAAATTCTTAGTTACTGTTGTTTTTGAGTGAAAGAGTGAAGAGGACTAAATTTCAGACAAGTTGAATCATAACCTCATTTTGGACTTTTAAAATATTATCTAAATTTGGGAGAGAAATAGTACAAGGAGTACCCTTAGTTTTTCTCTCCCATTCAGTGCTATCTTGTAAAAATTAGAATAATAAATAAATAAATATTTCTACATTGTTAAAAAATGATCTGGCAACAGAGCAAAGAGTCACAAAGAAAGAGATAGCACTATCCGCTTTGTTGAATGACAGACACGGATAGCAATACAATTGCTTATCAAACACTGCCATCATAAGTGGAAATTATTGAATTTAAATTAAAAAATGTATCATGTATTGATCATAAGCCAGTTGTATATATTAAGTTGAAATTTATATTTCGGGAATTTGAGATAAACTGTTAGCAAGTTATGAACACTCCTAAGTTAGGCCCAAATTCAACGCTATTCATGGGTATATTTGTTTGTGTTTTACGTAAACGTACTCGTTATTGTCCAGTTCATGATTGAGAATAAATCCTGTTATATTAAGCGAGCAATTTCTGTGTATTTATATCTGGTTATTCATGTTCAACGGATCTCCAGAACGGATCTAACGATTTTCACGAAATTTGGAACATAGTAGGTTTATGATATAAAAATTGCACTAAAGTGCGAGATAAATTACTTTTAACACAGCTCTTTCTCGAAGACGGAGAGGTCCGATGCTCTATCCTCCACTAATCACTCCCACTACCTAGCAGCATTCTCCTTCTTTTGTGTCTGAGTGAGAGAGCTTTGTAACACGACGCGGCAACACTCCCCTCCATCTATTGCTGGCAATGTTCCAAGTACTGGTCAGCAGGTATATTGGTTTGTGTATGTTACAGAGATGTTTTCATCACAAGAACATGAAGCAAAATGGCACGGCGCATCCAATTGTGCGGAGGATGTCCGTCTATGTCTATGCTACAAACTGTGGAGGGAGAAATGGGTTTCTCCCCTTCATGTTAAAAGTAATTTATCTCGCACTTTAGGTCTCATCCTTGGGAAAACTTGCTGAACGACATTAAAAGGATAATTCATCCTTGGCTGAAACAGCTGAGACTTTCGTCGTTTGTGGATAGTGAAAAGTGAGCAAGTGATTCTGTGGAAAATCAAAATATCGCATCCCCGATATTCATAAGCTGACGTATAGCCAGCTGTAAAATATAAAGATGATCATTTTAGAGAATTGTGTTCAGTTTATCAATAAATAACAATAAAGAGCGATGCTCGGTGCCCCGATATTATTTTGCTAATTAGTTATATTTCTACATTGTTAAACGATCCATAAACGTTGCGGAGCTAGAAAATGATGGCTTTGATAGATGATAGGCATTAGGCAAGGATAGCAATACAAATTATGTTAATCAAATATACTGTCATTATAACGAGGACCTTACTAAATAGGCAAATTGCCAATTCTCATGAAAAGTCAAAAGCTATGAATGAGATTTCCGTGGAGTACAAAGTACAGCATAATATCTGTAACTCTGAACCGAGCCGAGTCAGATAAAACCAAATATTATCTTGTTCTTTCAGCTTCTACTTTTTTAAAAGAGCACTTGTTGTTTCTCCAATTAACTATTACATTTCAATTGTCTTCTCTTCTAATAATCTATACTGGGTAGAAGAGACGAGACGGGGTCGCGCTACACTGGGCTATTGTTCCAAAAAGGTTCATCCTCCAACTCTCGACTAGCATACTTTATTGTCCTCTGATTCCACTTCATTACCCTCATTAGTGGCCCATTTTCAGTTTGCACACAGCACAAGTCTGAAACTATTATTGAAAAAAGAAGGATAGAGATATGAAATGAAATGAGCTTCATCTCTATTAAGATATTGAGTTTTCCCAAACTCGTGATAACAAAATATTTGGACTAGAATTCAAGGTTATAATCTTATACATGAATAATTTGATATGTTCACACACATGGTTTTTCCCAGTTGAAGATGTCCCTATGCTAAAAATCTGGTGTGGCGCACTCACACAACTTTCCTTGCCGTTATGAAAATTTATCACCTGACGCTAGTGTGCCCGCGCATCTCAAGTCTACTATTCAAAGATCTAAGCCAGCTGGTGACAGGACTATAACGCTGGAGATACACGAAGTCTGCCATCTCTTCATAGTGAATGATTTAATAGAATCAACAGTTTGCAATTGAAATAAAATCATTTTCTCGAATTTTGAGCTTATTTTAAATTTTAGGTGAAAATGTTACTGGACATTAATTGTAGAGATTTTCATGCTCAATCTTTTCCATTTGGAATTTTTTGTTTAAATTGTATCTGAAGCCTGATAATTGGAAATCTAAAATCAAACTTTACCTAGATGGGGTGGAGCTCCTGGAATTTCTACAGATATGGAACTTGTGGCAGTTGATAGAGCTTAACAATGACTATTTAAGGAATGAATTTGATCAAAATCGTTGGAGCCATTTTCGAGAAAATCGCGGAAAACCCTGTTTTTGACAACATTTTCGCCATTTCAGTCGCCATCTTGAATTGATTTTGATCGAAATTGTTCGTGTCGGATACTTATAGGGGAAGGACCTTAAGTTCCAAATTTCAAGTCATTCCGTTAATTGGGAGATGAGATATCGTGTACACAGACGCACATACACTCATACACACACACACACATACAGACCAATACCCAAAAACCACTTTTTTGGACTCAGGGGACCTTGAAACGTATAGAAATTTACAAATTGGGGTTCCTTTTTTTCGGAAAGCAATACTTTCCTTACCTATGGTAATAGGGCAAGGAAAGTAAAAAGGTGCAGACTAGAAAAGCAGGTTGTACGTACATTTTCCTATAGAGAGGTCCATGTTATAATGACAGTGTTTGATTAGAAATGGTATTGCTATCCTTGTCTACCATTCAACAAAGCGGATAGCGCTATCTCTTTCTCGCTTTGCTCTGTTGCCAGATCGTCTTTTAACAAAGTAGAGTTATTAATTAATTAACAAAATATTTCATCTTGATTATGAAAATTCATTATAATATATTATTCCTTGCCTAATAGAATATAGTTGATAATTTTGAACGAGAATGAACAGTTAATATTACATCAATAAACCTGTATCAGCTACCGTCTATAGAAGGCATTGACAAGACAGAGGATCGCCAACGTTGTTCTGTCATCTTTCTCCACTGCCATTATAACGTGGACCTCACTATAGAACCAATCCACAGTCCATGGCTACTTTAAAAATGTCACATTACATGTCTACATAAATTTTTCTCCTCAGTTCTCAAAAGCATATGACCATAGAGAAACAATAGCGTAAGTAGATATCCCATGGTATAGGGAATTTCTGTCGCAACTTTTACTGTTATCTCAAACAGATTACTGTCGATTATTGTCAATTTTTACTGTTTTGTTGGGGTTATAGTGTATGAACTGCACAATTTGAGACACAGCTGCATAGGAAAGAACTACGTGAATTATCGGCTTGGGATAACAGTAAAAGTTGTGTCATAAACGCCCTATACCATGGGATATCTACTTATGCTATCGTTTCTCTATGATATGACTAATAACATGGGAATGTCCGCTGTTCTAACCCAAGGATGGATAATAATACTAGCATTAGCTCTATCCACCTTACAAACGGTATTCCCAGGTAGATAACATTCATGTTCCATTTTAAAACTAATGTATGCTTTCAACCAGCCAAAAAACCTTGAACGATATTATTATCTAAATTTTCCTCATTACGTGTCGTTTGGCGATTGCTTTTGTATTCTGTCGAATATTGAGGTCTGCTATCGAACTGTTAGACTTCCATGACATGTGATACGGTAATAATTTATTAGTGGGCATTTCCCCAGAGTCTATGCGACTTGTGATTTCGTTTATTCAGGTGTTGAAAAAGGATGGAAGAGGATTATGAAATAAATGATAATAACAGAAAATATTAATAGTTGCACAAAAGTCAGTTGAATTTTAACCGTAATTAATCTCACGAGAACCAATTCTCGGTCTCTTAAAGACGGTTTCTCTGATTGGTTCTCGTGAAATTAATGCTGCTTTCCATGACGAAACACTATAGATAATAACTTTGTTGTATATTTACATATATTTACATATGTTGTACAATTAGATACCTACAAATTCTCATTAGCTGGAGTCAGAGCATTAGAATATAACTGCTCAGTAGACTTAGTGCCGGTTGCACAAAAGCCGGTTAAATTTTAATCGTGATAACTTCTACAAGAACCAATCAGAGAAGCCGTCTTATCAAAAAGGCCTACTCTGATTGGTTCTCGTGAAATCAAGCATGGTTAAAATTTAACCGGCTTTTGTGCAATCGGCACTCTGTCTGTTAAGATCTGACTCTTAGCCATGAGGCCTCAATACTCCAAGAAAAGTAAGTGTTTTTCAAATATTTACAAGTAACACAGTGTCTCAACTACATCAAAGTAGTGAAATTAATAACGGTTAAAATTTAACCGGCTTTTGTACAACCGGCACTAAGTCTACTAAACAATTATATTCTAATGCTCTGTCTGCAGCTAATGAGAATTTGTATCTAACTTATTAGTAATTGTGGAACAAAATCAGAAAAAAACAGATAATGACAACGGCTCAAGTCATCAATAAGACAGTAAGAACTTGCTACGCTTGTTCGAAAACCTTCTGACTACTTATATAGAAGGTAGGGGATATAAAAAATGAATAACTAATAGTCCTGATGAATTTTTAATAATATTGAAAAATGAATAATCAATTCTTCAAACTATGTGGGCTTATACTATTCATTTCTACAATTTGAAAAAATCTGGTGTGGCGCACTCACACAACTTTCCTTGCCGTTATGAAAATTGATCACCTGACGCTAGTGTTCCCGCGCATCTCAAGTCTACTATTTAAAGATTTGAGCCAGCTGGTGACAGTGCAATAACGCTGGAGACACACATGAGGTCTGCTATCTCTTCATAGTGAATGATTTAATAGACTCAACAATAATTTACAATTGAATAATCACATTTTCTCGAATTTAAAGCTTATTTTCAATTTTAGGTGAAAATATTACAAAACATTAATTGTAGAGATTTTCATGCTCAATCTACTCCACTTGATTTTTTTTGTCTCAATTTTATCTGAAGCCTGATAATTGGGAATCTTGTGGCAGTTGATAGAGATTATCGATGACTATTTTAGGTATGAATTTGATCAAAATCGTTGGAGCCGTTTTCGAAAAAATTGCAAAAAACCCTGTTTTTGACAACATTTTCGTCATTTTAGCCGCCATTTTGAATTGCATCAGATCGAAATTGTTCGTGTCGGATACTTATATTGTAAGGACCTTAAGTTCCAAATTTCAAGTCATTCCGTTAATTGGGAGATGAGATATCGTGTACACAGACGCACATACACTCATACACACACACACACACCACACACACACACCACACACACACACACACACACACACAACACACACACACACACCACACACACACACACATACAGACCAATACCCAAAGACCACTTTTTTGGACTCAGGGGACCTTGAAACGTATAGAAGTTTAGAAATTGGGGTACCTTAATTTTTTTCGGAAAGCAATACTTTCCTTACCTATGGTAATAGGGCAAGGAAAGTAAAAAATTCTATAGAATACTGCGTGGAAATTAAACTCTTATTTGATTCATTTATGTCTCAGAAAATAATTGTAGTTTTTTAATCTTTCAATAATAAATCAAAGATTGAATTCAGATATTCAGAAAATTTCGAAGCAATCTGTTGCATATATGCTGCACTCTCTACCGGGAAACTGCACGTTATCTTGAGCCTAGATATTTTGCAACTTTTCTGAATCATTGTCGTTTGACCACCAATTTATCAAATCGCTGTCTATTTACATCAATTATCTCGTCAGAGGAAACGCGAAAATACTTGTACTGCATGACCTTGAAATTATGAGTTTTATCTCGAATAAAAGGAAAATACAATCAGTGTTTTGTTGTGACAGATAATAGAAGCTGCAATTTTGTTGTCTGCATGTGCAGTTAACACTGTTTAGGATAAAAATCAATGTTTTTCTTGAAAATTTTCTCTGGATCTTGTCGGAAAAGTATAGCCTTTGTGCGAAGATTATCTGTGACATTACGTTGTCACAAATAATTGTGATTAATGGGTGAAACTATTATGTTTTGGCGAGGCCGTTACCGTTATTGGATCACGCCAATGACTTGAAAAATTGACCGACGTCGTCACACGGTCACACCTGGCGTTAGAGAGAGACATTAGACATTAGACAGAGCCAGTGACACGTGCAACTGCGACAAATCGCTGAAATAAATCTATTATCGGGTTTCGTTTCTTACGATGAAAGTGTGACCAAGGTCACGTCCAAGCAAGGCAATAATCCAATGATACTAGTAGTTCTGTGAACAGTAGACCTCACGCAGTTTTCTCATCCACAAGTATCTGATGTCACCTGCTATAGTTGATTCAGTTGAATCACAATTTACTCTTAAAAACTGTTATTTGTTTTCTCCAAGATCAAAAACTCACTTCTATATATATATATAATATATATATATATTATATATATATATATATATATATAATATATATATATATATATATATATATATATATATATATATATATAAGCGAAATGGCACTCACTCACTGACTGACTGACTGACTGACTCACTCACTCACTCGCAGAACTAAAAATCTACCGGACCAAAAACGTTAAAATTTGGTAGGTATGTTCAGTAGGCCTTTTAGAGGCGCACTAAGAAAGCTTTTGGCAATAATTTAACTCTAAGGGTGCTTTTTAAGGGTTTAAAGTTCGTCTTTTAGCATGTATATTCTTCTTATTCTCTTAATCATAATTGAAAAAAGGCCATACCATATGTTAATATAGAACTATAATCTAGAGAGAGTACCTCTTCGAAACAGTTGTTAACTGGTAACTAAATTAATAATTTTGTCAGGTTGGCATTAAGTTGAGTTGACTTTGTTAGGTTGGCACCAAGTTGAAGATTGAAATGCATTTATCGCGGAAAAATTGATTAGGCACTGCTACTTCAATAGGGGCTATTCCTGGGAATATTATATTACTGGCCGTTAGGCTCGCTTCGCTCGCCATATCCGTTTAGTCTGGATCGTCCTAACATATGATAAAAATGCTCAAATGAAAAATGCAGGCAAGCGAAGCGAGCCTGCTGATCTCATTCTTGGACGATCCAGTCGGGGGTCCAGGGGGCGGAGCCCCCTGGCTAGACGGATATGGCGAGCGAAGCGAGCCTGACGGCTAGTATGTTAATAAACTCAGTTCACGTTTGAATTTGTATCCCATATGATATAAAGTATTATCCAGTTCCGTGATAATCTTTCAATCTGATAAAAATAGTCTATTTCTCAACTATTTTAAAATTGATTTCTTTCAATCAAGAATATTATAATTTCTTCAGCATTATTTAGTTCATTTAATCATTTTTAATTTTATTCTCAATCACCTATTAAATTTGTTTTTCAAATGTGAGAATACTGATACTGATGGGCAAGCATCATAAAAAATATTGATAATCCACCTTATAGGAATAGACACGGCCAGACATATTTGTAATGCATGCAATGAATAATCCACTTGTCAACTGATTGATTATGAATAATTCTATTGTATGATTAAATATCTTCAAAGTAGGTGATATATATATATATATATATATATATAGTGTTATCAGAGTATGGAGGAATTCCTTTTCTGTTCATATTATACTTAGAATGCAAAATTTCAAAAAACCTTGTGTATACATCGACGCGCAGTTGAAAAAGGAATATTCCTTCCAAATCTCATCGAACTCTATCAACGCGTTTGGCCGTAATCGCGTTACATACAGACAGACAAAAGAAAATCCGAGTTAAAACATAGACCTCACTACGTTCTGTCAACAAAACTATTGTTGAATCTATTATATTGTTGCAGTGTTAATCGCTGGATGTCAAGGATAAATATTTTATAGGGGTGAATAATCAAGTGATAATTTGTTTAGTTTCATTTCAGTTTAAAAATCTTATCGGATAAAAAAGTGCCAAATAAAATTTAATTGATTGTTTTAAACGAGAATGAACCGTTAATATTACATCAATATCAGCTACCGTCTATAGAAGGCATTGACAAGACAGAGGTTCGGAAACGTTGTTCTCCTATCGTCCTCCACTGCCATTATAACGTGGACCTCACTATAGATGAGTTGCTGAAGTGACGTATGTCTGTGTGGCAACCTATCAATAAAAGCAGGTCTAGACTGCATGTTGTCATTGCATGGATTCTATTTCTTCTCTTTCTTCATCACACTCGATTTCTAGACGTTCTTCTCTCTCTTTCTCACACTAGAATTCAATTGGTTTCTTTCTTACATTGTTGACCTTGATTGATAAAAAGATAGATCGGCAACAAAGGATAAGAGAAGAGATGCTATATAAGAAAGCAGAAGAAGAAAGGACAGATAAGGTCAATAACGATTGTACAAACTCGGGAATACTCGACAAGTTTCTCTCGTTGCTTGAGGGTCTCTCTCTCTCTCTCACTCTCTCTCTCTCTCTCTTTCTCTCTCTCTATCTCACGTAAGATGCATTAAATTAATATCGAATATAAAATCTCTCTCTCTCTATCTCTCTCTCGGAATATTCTTTCCGAAGAATGGACATTGATATCTGATACGTCCAAAGCTCCGCCAATTTATGTAGATGCATAACAATATTATACTTTACTTTACTTTACTTTTCTTGTTCGTTACAATTACTGAACTGCATTAAGGGTGCAACGATCCCGCAGTATATGACACGTCAAAGTTTAATCTAATATCTACCATCCCTCCTATTTCAACACAACAGATCCCACATAACATACATCAATCAAACACTATTCAACAAGGAAGTCTGCTAACCTGTACGGACACAATACAGTAAGGAATCCCCTGAGTGTTTTTTGAACTCCTTCAAGCCATCAATTTCTCTTATGTGAGATGGGATTGAATTAAATATTTTCATTCACATAGAAAACGGGCCACTCTCCAGCAGGCTTAGTCTGTGATGTGGGTAAACAAAACCTCTAAATCGTGTATTATGGGGATGACTCACCTGGTTCTCCTCATATATTCGTCTATTTTTAAAAACGAAGATTGCTAAATCTAATATATAAATAGCAGGAGCCGTCAGCAATCTCTTTTCTTTAAAATAAGGTCTGCAAGAGCGCATTGTATTAATCTTATAAATTATCCTAATGGCTTTCTTCTGCAGTATGAATATTCCATTATTCTCTATACTTTTTCCCCAAAAAATAACTCCATATCTCATAACTGACAGAAAATAAGCATGATATACAAAAAGAACAGTTTTTTCACTCCCTACTCTAGCCATTACTCTTAATGCAAACAAGGCTCTATTCAATTTACCAGTGACATGAGAAATATTTAGCTTCCACTTCGAATCACTCTCCACCATCAGACCCAAGAATGTCGTGGAATCAGAAGTTTCAACTCTACTTTGAGTATTCAAGTTTATTCCAAAACTTTTATAGTCTCTACTGAAGGGAATTACTTTAGTTTTTTTGCAGTTCAAACTAAGACTATTCTGAACAAACCACGAATCTAATTCAGCAAGACACCTCTCAGCCTCTCTTATCAAACATTCACTGTTCCTACTGTTCCTATTATCTATAGTTATTACAAATTGTTTTTTCATATCATATACAGTTCAATAATTTTTTCTTGGTCTATTTATTATGTAAACTCATCTGTAATTTTGCTGTATTGTAAGCTATTGTATATATAAGTGTATGAGCCAGTATATATTGTAATCTAAATAAATAAAGTACTCAATCAATCAATCAATCTCTTGAGGCTTCAAGCTGTCTCTCGTTTGCCTGAGAGTTGTTCAATATTATCACGGCACACTCCAATCAGAATTCGTTTCAATGGAACAGACTAAACTGTCAATTGTAAAAGTAAATTCTACTTTTTCCCTTGCATTTATATTAGGCTATTTAATGGTTGACGGTATCGTCAGCTCTATCCTTATTTGACAGAGCTATAATCTTTCTGTGGAGTATGAAAAATCATTAACACTTCTTGGTGGAATATTATAGGCTATTTTACATAATGGTATCCTTCCTTGGTATATTACAGTCACATATCTGTTACAATAGATGAAACGACTGTTTTGTCAATAGTACTGTACTCCAAGGTAGATGTTGTTATCATCAGCTTTAACCTTCTTCGAGGGTGTTTCTGTGGAGTATACTTCACAAACCCTTTCTTGAGACAATTTTTAATTGTTTAATACAATATCATAATATCTGTATCAAAGCACCAGTAGCCTATATTCTGATGGGGCCGTTCTCCATCGACTCAAGGAAAATCTTATGAACTTGGATTATTGATTTTAATAATTACTGAATCAATCTTCGAACTGCTTGTGATTATTGAGATTTGAGTATATAATAATATTTTAGTACATCACGATCGATCAATCAGTTTTACCATAGAGAAACAATAGCTTAAGTAGATATCCCATGGTATAGGGCGTTTATGTCTCAACTTTTACTGTTATCAGAAGCCGATAGTCCACGTATTTCTTCCCCGTGAAGCTTTATGACGCTGGCAGTCTCTCATATTGTGCCGTTCATACACTCTCACCCGGTCAAAACCGTAAAAATGAACAATAATCGACAGTAATCGGCTTGAGATAACAGTAAAAAATGCGACATAACCGCCCTATACCATGGGATATCTACTTACGTTATTGTTTCTCTATGGTTTTACCTATAAAATTAGCATATTCCTAGTTCGTATTTGGAATGATCTATCATGCATTCGCATGAAAAGTAGGTACTACTTCAAGAAATAAAATAAATGAAATAACAGGGGAAAATAAATCAGACAGTTTTTGTTGGTTTCAGCTCGTATAATATCATCATGGTATCTTGTACTGAAGGGTTACCCTTATCAGGAACATTACTTATAGGTAGCCTACTGAGTAGTCCTCCACTGCAAAGATTGCTGAGTATTTTCAAACTTTTTTCGCTATTTTTTAACTCTCTTCAACTGCAACACAAGAAGCAGACCTCGTCAATCAACAATAAAGTACTTTTTGTGTAGTTGAGAAGTTGATATTGTGGTAATTATTCATATTGAATGAAAAAGACTAAGAAATTGTCAAAAAACCACTGATTTATTGATAATTAGAAAGACCGGTTTCGGTTATTACACCATTGTCAATCTCTGATAAACTAAAACTAAATACAAGAGCAGCAGAATTTATACTAGTAGGCGAGTACTGCTATTGGTTGAGGACATGAACGCCTGCCATTGGCCTAGCTAGACAGCGTCTAGGAGGAGACTGTCTAGCTAGGCCAATGGCAGGCGTTCATGCCCTCGACCAATAGCAGTACTCGCCTACTAGTATAAATTCTGCTGCTCTTGTATTTAGTTTTAGTTTATCAAAGATTGACAATGGTGTAATAACCGAAACCGGTCTTTCTAATTATCAATAAATCAGTGGTTTTTTGACAATTTCTTAGTCTTTTTCATCCAATAACAATAAAGTAATTCGCCACTTGATAGTTATCATTATTTTTCTTTATATTATATAAGGTGCAATCAACTCAATTTGATTCATCCAAAAATTGATTTTAATTCCCCTTAAATGAGGAGAGATGTTTTCAAGATTTACCGAAGGAAATAGTTATTTGTGCAACTAGTGCGCAAAGTGACAGTTTGCTGCACCGAAAGAAACGTTTACGCCCGAGCCGTAGGCGAGGGCGGAATGGTTTCTTGAGTGCAGCAGAGGAACTTTGCGCACGTATTTCACATTAAGTTTTTCCTACAGTTACCATTGAATTTGAAAAGTGGGTAATTATGGGTAAAATTGCCTGAAATGCATCAAATGTTTTTCTGTGTAATTTTATTATTGATAAAAACCTTAATCCTAAAATCCTAAAGTCCTCGTTGTCCTTGATTATAATATATAATGAATAATAATTAGCGCGTTGTGCTTGGTTGCACCTCTGCTCACTATAGCAGCCACAGCAGTCACTGTTACCAACTTCATTTTGATTTTGCTGCACTGTTGCTCCATATAACCTACTAAGTATTTTGCGTTGCCATGTTGCAAATCTGGAGTGCAGAAAAATTTTTCCCGCACTAGAGCGGAAAAGTGATTCTTTGCGTTCTGTAATCAGTGCAGCAATGGCCACTTTTCAACGTAACTGTAGGAAATAGTTATTTGTGCAACTAGTGCGCAAAGTGACAGTTTGCTGCACCGAAAGAAACGTTTACGCCCGAGCCGTAGGCGAGGGCGGAATGGTTTCTTGAGTGCAGCAGAGGAACTTTGCGCACGTATTTCACATTAAGTTTTTCCTACAGTTACCATTGAATATGAAAAGTGGGTAATCATGGGTAAAATTGCCTGAAATGCATCAAATGTTTTTCTGTGTAATTTTATTATTGATAAAAACCTCAATCCTAAAATCTCAAAGTCCTCGTTGTCCTTGGTTATAATATATAATGAATAATAATTAGCGCGTTGTGCTTGGTTGCACCTCTGCTCACTATAGCAGCCACAGCAGTCACTGTTACCAACTTCATTTTGATTTTGCTGCACTGTTGCTCCATATAACCTACTAAGTATTTTGCGTTGCCATGTTGCAAATCTGGAGTGCAGAAAAATTTTTCCCGCACTAGAGCGGAAAAGTGATTCTTTGCGTTCTGTAATCAGTGCAGCAATGGCCACTTTTCAACGTAACTGTAGGAAAAGATAATTTTTCTCATTTTAAGACAAGATCATACGATACTTATTTGCTCTATCATTATTTACAAACAATACTTGGGAAAATAAATGATAATGAGGTGGAAGACCTGTAGTGAAACAATTTTGTCGTATTTTTAATGTTAAGTTTTCAAGTACCGTACCGGCAAAGCTGCCTATCAGTTGTATTGAAATAACATACATCATTTTGTACTCTCAACAAGTCAATTAGTTTCAATAGCCTCTGGCGAAATCACTGCCATCAAATAGTGATCTATCAAGTTTAAGTGAAAGAAGTGTGAACCAATCACAGTCCAAACGCTGATTATCAGAGAAGAGCGCCACTCGAGAGCAAAGTCAAAACAGTCTCAAATATGTGACACCAAATTACTCAAGACGAGGTGGATTTTGGAGCAAAGCCTTCACCCACTTCTTTTATATTTAGAACTAATGTGACTTCTGTGTTGTGTTAATCAGCATGTTCTAGACAACAGAATTCTGTGTCAGTTCTGTTGGTAATCTGGCTTCTCGTTGATTAATACAACGAAGTGTTATTCAATACAATATACAATGCAATACATCGAATGTAAGCTTGAAGCATAGTTCAAATTGACATATTGGTATAGTTTTGAGAGAAGCCAGATAAAACATAAATATTTTGATTTTCACATGTTCATTTTCCACTTTCCTTGCTCTATTACTATAGAAGGAAAGTATTGCTTTCCGAAAAAAATTAAGGTACCCCAATTTCCAAATTTCTATACGTTTCAAGGTCCCCTGAGTCCAAAAAAGTGGTTTTTGGGTATTGGTATGTATGTGTGTGTGTGTCTGTGAACACGATATCTCATCTCCCAATTAACGGAATGACTTAAGATTAGGAACTTAAGGTCCTTACACTATAAGGATCCGACACGAACAATTTCGATCAAATCCAATTCAAGGTGGCGGCTAAATTGACGAAAATGTTGTCAAAAACAGGGGTTTTTCGCGATTTTCTCGAAAACGGCTTTAATGATTTTGATCAAATTTATACCGAAAATAGTCATAGAGAAGCTCTATCAACTGCCACAAGTCCTATATCTGTAAAAATTTCAGGAGCTCCACCCCATCTATGCAAAGTTTGATTTTAGATTCCCAATTATCAGGCTTCAGATACTATTTAAACAAAAAATGTCAAGTGGAAAAGATTGAGCATGAAAATATCCAGAATTAATGTTCAGTAACATTTTCACCTACATTAAAAAAAAGATCGAAATTCGAGAAAATGTTATTATTCAATTGCAAACTGTTGGCAACTGTTGATTCTATTAAATCTATGAAGAGATAGCAGACCTCGTGTGTCTCCGGCGTTATTGTCCTGTCACCAGCTGGCTCAGATCTTTGAATAGTGGACTTGAGATGCGCGTGAACACTAGCGTCAGGTGATCAATTTTAATAACGGCAAGGAAAGTTGTGTGAGTGCGCCGCACCAGATTTTTTTATTGTTGTTTAACCGATTCCTCGACGGCATGACTATACAGGACAGGAAGTTCTCTGATTGGCTGATTCTCAATACGTCAACCTAATCAGCCAATCGGAGAGCTAACTGTTCTCTGTCGTGTCGTGCCGTGCCGTGCCGTCAAGGAATCGGTAAGTGTGAAAACGCCCGATTTTTATCATCTCATTTCATCGACTCTCAAAAAGAGGAAATAAAACTGGATCTCCAACTCCACAGACATAATAGTTATTCTTAACTAATTAACTTATAACAAATGTTCTGTGGGAGATGTAGAGTAACTAATTAACTAATTAACTAATAAAACATGGTGTGTGAGAAATTAAGAATATTCGGGTTTGTTATTCTCTCAGGTATAGTGAGGTCCACGTTATAATGGCAGTCTTTGATTAGCAATGGTATTGCTATCCTTGTCTATAATTCATTTCTTGTTTTGCTCTGTTGCCAGATCGTCTTTCAACAATGTAGAATTAATTATTAATTAACAAAATATTAAATATTAATTATGAAATGATTGAAAAATATAATTTCTTGCTTAATAAAATATGATTGATTATTTTCAACGAGAATAAACGGCTTATATTACATCAATAAACCTGTATCAGCTACCGTCTATAGAAGACATTGACAAGACAGAGGATCAGCAACGTTGTTCTCCTATCTTTTTCCACTGCCATTATAACGTGGACCTCACTATGTTTCTCCATTGGATGCACTTAATAATAGCGAAGGAATATTCTCATCCTCTTTATCATAATAGTGTCAGAAGCTTCTTCCAATGGATGCGCTGAATAATTGCGACTCTTTATAATAGTACCTTAGCTAAGTAGCTCATACCAGGGGTCACAAAATCCAACCCTTTTGAAAGTTAAACCTAGACTATGTAGAGTGCTCATAGGATACAGATGTTTAGTTCCAATAACGATGTAAATTACGATTTTCCTTTGCTTTCTTTCAACAATTTTTTTTGTCAAATATCATCGTGATAAAGGAGTTGAAGCTTGTAATTTTTCGCAGGTGCCGGATTCTAATTTCCGTGAGAATTAAATTGTGTGTCTGTGAGCTTCCTGTTGGGAATTGTTTGGTGTGGGATGTGGGATGACAAGCACTTAAAAGTAATGACTATGTGCTCTGATGAGCGCTCTTTTTGTAGTGCTTCGTCAAAAGTGGGTTGGAGTTTCATGCTCTTTATCAAATAATAAGCGACGCACAATTAGAACTCAATTCTTGTCCTATTTTTCAATTGAATCAGTAAGCCTGGTTTTCATTTGTAGAGTTAGTGATAGAGTTCCCTGGGCAAGTACTAACTATCTTGTGAACTCTCCCAATGAAAACGTTCATGGTAGAGTATTAGGGTACGTTTATGTCGGAGCTGCGATTAGTGATAAAAGCTGCGATTCTAGCAACGCGTAGATAATACCAACGTGCTTTCTAATAGGCCTGTTTATGTCGGAGCTGCGATGAAAATCAATCTTGGGTCCTGACCATCGATAAGAGCATCGATAATGGCTCGGTCCATTTTCGAAGCTAGTATCGAGGCTAGTATCGAGTTGTAGAATACAAAGTACAAACATGGACCAATATTTTTTCATGATTTGGGTTGATTTATATGTGGAGTTTCGTAAGCAAGTGACATTTTCTTTACTTTATTAAACTATTTCTTATTCAATTACAAAATTCTATATTATTGTCAATGATAATAATGAAACGTAATATAGACCTTGATGTATGCATTTCAAGAATAAATTCAATTGTTTCTATTTTATCAAAGAATATAACTTTTTTGTATAAACCTACTTACAGTACCTTAATGTTAGCATTAATCGCTCCTCTGCCATGATGGGACTTATGTGGTAATTATTCCAGTCCTTTTTAGATTATTGGAAACTCTCGTCAAAATGTAGTCGAAAGTTTCTATTTCCATTCTCATATAGTTAAAAAAAATTTTTGGATGCTGTCTTAAATCTTTATACAAATGATGATACTCCCCAAATACATTCCTCTCCACATTGATAGGATGTGCATAATATTCACGTTCTCTACAACCTAGTAAGTATTCGATGCAACTTTACTGTATTCGATGCAAAAATAAAATCTTCATCAGAATCACTCATTATAGTATACACAAATTGGTTTTTCAAAACATGAACTCACGGATCAAGCTTAAGCACGACTGTCGGCATGAACAGTCGATAGAAGCTGAGCGCTACTCCCTACTAGCATCGCTTCTCTCATCGTTGCTAGGATCGTTTATCACAGCTCCGACATAAACGTACCCTTAGTTTCTAGTAGAGTAGAGTGGAATATCACCGTGGCATAGTACTCTTCCACTTGCCTCCCCCCACCATCGTTTCTCACTCAACTATGCCAATGAAAACAGTCCCGAGCTAGTAGAGTAGAGTAGATTGTTTCTTAATTCATGGACTTCATTAAAAATGCAAATCTCCCAGATTTGGTTGATATTCGGGCTATGAATAGAGGTTGACCTAACAAGTATTGTGCTATAATATGAGACGTTTCGCTACAATACAGGGTGAGTTATTCACTGAAACATAAAATCTTACCTCCACTCTCAGATCAGAAAAATCACTCATCTTCAAACGCTTATAACTGAAGAATAGGAGTGAATATCGCCAATGTGATGACATATCATCTTTCCTCTCGTCAAGTACTATCATTCCTCAGAGTTTGAGCGATTTTAAATTTGAAAATCTGGTGTGGCGCACTCACACAACTTTCCTTGCCGTTATGAAAATTGATCACCTGACGCTAGTGTTCCCGCGCATCTCAAGTCTACTATTCAAAGATTTGAGCCAGCTGGTGACAGGGCAATAACGCTGGAGACACACATGAGGTCTGCTATCTCTTCATAGTGAATGATTTAATAGAATCAACAATATATTGCAATTGAATAATCATATTTTCTCGAATTTAAAGCTTATTTTCAATTTTAGGTGAAAATGTTACTGAACATTAATTGTAGAGATTTTCATGCTCAATCTACTCAACTTGATTTTTTTTTGTTTCAATTGTATCTGAAGCCTGATAATTGGGAATCTCTCTGCATTGATGGGGCGGAGCTCCTGAAATTTTTACAGATATGGGATTTGTGGCAGTTGATAGAGCTTATCGATGACTATTTTAGGTATGAATTTGATCAAAATCGTTGGAGCCGTTTCCGAGAAAATCACGAAAAACCCTGTTTTTGACAACATTTTCGCAATTTTAGCCGCCATCTTGAATTGCATTTGATCGAAATTGTTCGTGTCGGATCCTTATAGTGAAAGGACCTTAAGTTCCAAATTTCAAGTCATTCCGTTAATTGGGAGATGAGATATCGTGTACTCATACACCCACACACACACACACACACACACATACAGACCAATACCCAAAAACCAGTTTTTTGGACTCAGGGGACCTTGAAACGTATAGAAATTTAGAAATTGGGGTACCTTAATTTTTTTCGGACAGCAATACTTTCCTTACCTATGGTAATAGGGCAAGGAAAGTAAAAAAATCCATGATGTTTAATTTTATTTTCTTCTTCTTTAATAGCTGTGGTTATCTCTGCAAGAAAAGGATCAGCCGCATATATTTCAATGCTTTTTGTAAAACTTTGTGGCTGAACGGCGATAATAAATGTTCCGTATTGACATTTTAAGGTTAGTTCTGTTCACTAGACAACACAATTACTATTCTCAATTGTAATGGAAACAGTAAGGCTAGGCACACACCAGTTAGTCAAGACAAGACAAGACATGATACACGTTTAGTCACAATACTTCACATAGTTTCTTTATGAAGACATGTCAAATTGCAATGACTAATCAGTGTGTGTTGCGTAATAAGCAACTATGTAAAGTATTTTTCGACCCACTTTGATGTAATGAGCTGGTTTTCGTGCGTCATATGGAGGCCGAAAATGATTGTTTTCTGACCAGGCCGGTAAAAGTTTTACGGCCCTAGGGCTGTAAAATAACCTTGAAGTCAGCTGATTCTGATTTGATGTGAACGTGTTCACAAAATAGTTTATGAAACGGAATCAGTTTATGCTTCTAGAATTGAATAATCACATTTTCTCGAATTTGAAGCTTATTTTCAATTTTAGGTGAAAATGTTACTGAACATTAATTGTAGAGATTTTCATGCTCAATCTACTCCACTTGATTTTTTTTTGTTTCAATTGTATCTCAAGCCTGATAATTGGGAATCTATCTGCATTGATGGGGCGGAGCTCCTGAAATTTTTACAGATATGGGATTTGTGGCAGTTGATAGAGCTTATCGATGACTATTTTAGGTATGAATTTGATCAAAATCGTTGGAGCCGTTTCAGAGAAAATCACGAAAAACCCTGTTTTTGACAACATTTTCGCCATTTTAGCCGCCATCTTGAATTGCATTTGATCGAAATTGTTCGTGTCGGATCCTTATAGTGAAAGGACCTTAAGTTCCAAATTTCAAGTCATTCCGTTAATTGGGAGATGAGATATCGTGTACACAGACGCACATACACTCATACACACACACACACACATACACATACAGACCAATACCAAAAAACCAGTTTTTTGGACTCAGGGGACCTTGAAACGTATAGAAATTTAGAAATTGGGTTACCTTAATTTTTTTCGGAAAGCAATACTTCCCTTACCTATGGTAATAGGGCAAGGAAAGTAAAAAAATCCATGATGTTTAACTTTATTTTCTTCTTCTTTAATAGCTGTCGTTATCTCTGCAAGAAAAGGATCAGCCGCATATATCTCAATGCTTTTTGTAAAACTTTGTGGCTGAACGGCGATGATGAATGTTCCATATTGACATTTTAAGGTTAGTTCTGTTCACTAGACAACACAATTTACCTACTATGCTCAATTGTAATGGAAACAGTGAGGCTAGGCACACACCAGTTAGTCAAGACAAGACATGATCAGACACGTTTAGTCACAATACTTCACATAGTTGCTTTATGAAGACATGTCAAATTGCAACGACTAATCAGTGTGTGCTGCGTCATAAGCAACTATGTGAAGTATTTTGTCTGATCATGTCTTGTCTTGTCTTGAATAACTGGTGTGTGCCTAGCCTTATTCGACCAAGTAAGTAGATTAGAGTTAGCTTGGTAGAGTTAGTATACCAGTTACTCGACCACTAACTCTACTAGTGAAAACCAGGCTAATCTTGTTGCTGGACAGTAAAATTTACGACGGACATTAAAAATAATATTGACAATAAACTTTCTGAATACAATCAGCCCGTACTTGTTTAATAGGGACACTAAAAACTGCCTCCTTTTCAATCCAATCAGCTACATGTTGGACGATAAAAAATGCGTCGATGTCTCCATCAAGAAGTGGGGAGGTAGCCTATATACAGAGTTATCAAAAAAGAATGGTGCGGTTTCGAACATGATTTAAAGAAAACCCAAATTACTTACAGTTGATGTTGTTTATTCATCTAATTTGTCGTCTCAGGCAGTTTTTTACATAATTGATAAATTTAAATATGTGCGCCTTTAGTCGTTCGACAAAATATCCAAACGATAATCAATTTCTCTCCAAACATTCGCTAACATTTCATTGGTTATGGTTGTCATTGCTTCATTAATCCTGTTTTTAAGTGGTTCAGGTAGTTTTTTCTTGTAAATTTACATCAAAAACATTGTTCACAAGAAATCGCGAACTGAACCACTTTAAAACAGGATTAAAAAACCAATGACAACCATAATCGAAGAAATGTTATTAAATGTTAAGAGAGAAATTCATTATCGTTTGGACATTTGTTGAGCGACTAAGGGCGCACTTATTGAAAGTTATTAATCATGTAAAAAAACTGTTTCAGACGACAAATTAGGTGAATAAAAAACATTAACTGTAAGTAATTTGGTTTTTCTTTAAACAATGTTCGAAACGGCACCATTCTTTTATGATAACTCTGTATATTACATTGTTGAACTTTTATCTACAGATTTGTCAATATTTTTGGTCATTCGGATAATTAAATTAAACAGTTTCCAGTCAATTTGATTTCTAGTCATGGATTTTACATAGATCTGTGTTCCGCTCTGCCAATTGGCGGAATAATAGGGAATGAAATTCAAATTAAAAGCTATGAAATTGATGATGATCGCTTATGGAATGGTGGCAACGAACATTAATCAGTTAATGATTAACTCTCACTTTTTATCAATCAATCAATTATTAACTCTCACTGTTTATCAATCAATCAATCAATGATTAACTCTCACAGATTATTGATCAATCAATGAAGGATTAACTCGTAATCAATATCCATTAATCCTAAGGTGCGTACAGACTTTCGCTCTGCTCCGCAACCGAACGTCACTCCAGCAGAGCGATTGATGATCGACCAGCGAGCAAGAGTGGTTCGACCGGGGAACGCGAGAAGATCTAACATCTTCCGTAACGTTCATGATGGGTGCGTGGGCGGAGCGACTGAGGTTCGATGGTGATACGAGGGCGGTATGAGGGAGGAGCGTGCTCGGTGCGGGTTGGAAGCGCGAATATGTGTACACAGCTTTAGGTTGGCGAGACAGCTTCTAAAGTACCATAGACGATACTATAGTGTGGTCCACGTTATAATGACAGTGGAGAAAGATAGGAGAACAACGTTACCGATTCTAGGTCTTGTCAATGCCTTCTATAGATGGTAGCTGATACAGGTTTATTGATGTAATATTAAAATGTTTATTCTCGTTTAAAATAATAAATTATATTTTATTGAGCAAATTCCTACATTCAAATAATGAGTGACCAGCGACACTGCTGTAGTCAGTTGATGCGAGAAAGAAAGGGTGAATATTCTCTTTAAACCTCCCACCATGGCTACAAGCTTTTGATTTAGTGTCTCCGGTGCGAGAACAATGAATTTCCAAAACCGTACCCTGGGAGCAAACACAACTATAGTAAGGTCCATGTTATAATGGCAGTAGAGAAAGATTGATTGATTGATTGAGTACTTTATTTATGTAGATTTACAATATATACTGGCTTATACACTTATATAGCTTACAATACAGCAAAATTATAGATGAATTTACATAATATATAGACTTAGAGAATAATTATTGAACTGTATATGATATGAAAAAGCAATTTGTAATATAATAACTATAGATAATTCTATTGTTATGCATCTGCATAAATTGGCGGGGCATTGGACATATCAATGTCCATTCTTCGGAAAGAATATTAAAAATATCCTTCCCACTAACTCTCTACCAAAACGTTAATTTAATCAATTAAACTAAGGATTCATTTATAAATGGAAATATTCTGAAAGTTTTAATTAATATGAATATTTAAGAGAAGAAAAAAAATGGGAGAAAAACATTGCCGAACCTCTAATGCCTTCTCTGTCCTGTCAAATGCCTTCTATAGACGGTAGCTGATACAGGTTTATTGATGTAATATTAACGGTTCGTTCTCGTTTAAAATAATCAATTATATTACATCAAGCAGAGAATTATATCTTTCAATAATTTCATAATTAAGATGATATATTTTGTTTATCAACTCTACATTGTTAAAAGACGACCTGGCAACAGAGCAAAGCGAGAAAGAGATAGCGCTATCTGCTTAGTTGAATGATAGACAAGGATAGGAATACCATTGCTAATTAAACACTGCCATTATAACGTGGACCTCACTATACTATTATGGGGAGACCATAGTGGGCGTTTTTCTGGGGTCAACCAAAACATCCAATCGGAGAGCTTCTCTTCTGCCGATTCTGAAAATACCCGAAAAAGCGCCTAATATGGTCTCGCCCTAAGGGCTATAACATATTGAGCGTTTTCCAGGCGTTTTCAGAGTCGACAGGGCAGGAAGCTCTCGAATTGAAAAAAAAAACACTCAATATGGTCTGCCTCTTGGAAATCTTATTTCTCAGATTCATGACTTTCCCAATCTATATATATAAAAGCGAAATGGCACTCACTCACTGACTGACTGACTGACTGACTCACTCACTCACTCACTGACTGACTGACTCACTCACTCACTCGCATAACTAAAAATCTACCGGACCAAAACGTTCAAATTTGGTAGGTATGCTCAGTTGGCCCTTTAGAGGCGCACTAAGAAATCTTTTGGTAATATTTTAACTCTAAGGGTTGTTTTTAAGGGTTTAAAGTTCGTCTTTTAGCATGTATATTCTTCTTCTCCCAATCTCTTAATTATAATTGAAATTTCCATATCATATGTTACTATAGAACTATAATCTAGATAGAGTACCTCTTCGAAACAGTTGTTAACTGGCAACTAAATTAATAATTTTGTCAGGTTGGCATTAAGTTGAGTTGACTTAGGTTGGCACCAAGTTGAAGATTTAAATGCATTTATCGCGGAAAAATTGATTGGGCACTGCTACTTCAATCCTGGGAATATTATATTACTAGCCGTTAGGCTCGCTTCGCTCGCCATATCCGTTTAGCCAGACGTTTAGTCTGGACCCCCGACTGGATTGTTCTAACATATGATAAAAATGCTCAAATGAAAAATGCAGGCGAGCGAAGCGAGCCTGCTGATCCCATTCTTGGACGATCCAGTCGGGGGTCCAGCGAAGTTCTAGTTCTAGACAGCTGGAGTCAGAAAACTAGCTTTCTAAAACGGTGCGTAGTCACAGTCTACGCTTGAATCAGATTTTGAAAGACTAGATAATTACTTACTTTTTGAATACAAAATAAAATAAAGAGAAAATAGTGTAAAGTTCCAGCTATTTTGAATTAGGCTATTTAGTAATGTTTCATTTCGTCAAGGAAAAAGGTTTTCAATATCCTATTATTTTTTGGTAGAGAGTTAGTGGGGAGGATATTTTTAATATTCTTTCCGAAGAATGGACATTGATATGTCCAAAGCTCTGCCAATTTATGTAGATGCATAACAATATAATTATTATCTATAGTTATTATATTACAAATTGCTTTTTCATATCATATACAGTTCAATAATTATTTTCTTAGTCTATATTATGTAAATTCATCTATAATTTTGCTGTATTGTAAGCTATTGTATATAAGTGTATAAGCCAGTATATATTGTAATCTACATAAATAAAGTACTCAATCAATCAATCAATCAATCAATTATATTAAGCGAGCAATTTCTGTATGTCTGTTTATATTTTTATATCTGGTTATTTATGTTCAACGGATCTCGAAAACGGCTCTAACGATTCTCACGAAATTTGGAACATAGTAGGTTTATGATATAAAATTCGATTGCACTAGGTGCAACTCGCTGAACAACATTGAAAGGGATGATAATTCATCCTTGGCTGAAACAGCTGAGACTTTCGGCGTCTGTGGATAGTAAACAGTAGCGAGTGATTCTGTTGAAAATTAGAATATCGCATCCCCGAAATTCATAAGCTGACGTACAGCCAGTTGTAAAATATGAACACGATCATTTTAGAGAATTGTGTTCTGTTTATCAATAAATAAAAAAAACGAGCGAAGCTCGGTGCCCCGATATTCATAAGATTAAAATAAAGATTATCATAAAAACTGCGACTACGCCCCGTTTTGGAAAGCTAATTTTCTGACTCCAGTTGTTTAAAGTCTAGAACTTAGCTGAATCCCGAGCTTGAGAACTGTCCCTTAAGTTTTTCATAGATGATATAATTTTCAGGTCGAAACACTAATTTCCCTTCAATTACCTACTATATTGCTCTGATGGAAGTTTAAGTAATAATAAAATAAATTTATCAAAGTAATAAAAATAATTTCAATCACAATTAAAGTTATCAAATAATGTTTACGAACAACTACTAATCTAATTAAATTAAATATAATTATAAAAATAAAAATCATAAGTTTCAGAAAAAAATTAATACATCTTGTTCAAATCGGTTGTCCACATGTGTTCAAGGCAGTGTGATAGTCTATATAATAGACAAAAAAAAAATGATAAGGTCAAAAATGTTTCTGCAACACGGTGTGGTCATTTGTCATGTCGGAAACAATTGCGTGATTTCGACTAGCTTTATCGCTCTCTGGAGAGGAAGAGAGAGAGAAAGTGGGAGAGAAAGAGAGAGTGTGAAAGAGAAAGAGAGATATATTGATAGAGAGAAAGAGAGAGCGTGAGCGAGAGATATAGATAGAGGAAACGAGAGAAGTGTGAGAGAGAGAGAGAGAGTGAAGAGTGAGAGAAGGAGAGAGCGAGAGAGAGTGATAGGGAGGTTGATTGATTGATTGAGTACATTATTTATGTAGATTACAATATACTGGCTTATACACTTATATACAATAGCTTACAATACAGCAAAATTATAGATGAATTTACATAATATAGACTGAGAAAATAATTATTGAACTGTATATGATATGGAAAAAGCAATTTGTAATAACTATAGATAAAATAGATAATATTGTTATGCATCTACATAAATTGGCGGAGCTTTGTACATATCAATGTCCATTCTTCGGAAAGAATATTCGAAGTATCCTTCCCACTAACTCTCTACCAAAAGTTAGAGAGATAGATAGATAGATAGAAAGCGAGAGAGATAGATAGAGGAAAAGAGAGAAGAGTGAGAGAGAGTGAGATTAGATTGGATTAGATTTCTTTATTTATGTATGTTACAATATTTACTGGCTTATACACTAATTTACATTAAATGCCAGTAATGCTAATTATTCAACGAATTTTACAAAGTATAAATAATTAATCAATGAGAATAAAGATTGAATGCAATAGAATAACGATAATATAATAATGTGATGTAACTTTATAAATCGGCGGTGTTTCAACAAATTATTATTGTCGATTCTCTTAGAAGGATATAAAATAATATCTTTCCCATCAACACACGACCGGGTACAGATAGAGAGAGAGAGAGAGAGAGAGGAGAGAGAGAGAGAGAGAGAGGAGAGAGAGAGAGAGAGAGAGAGAGAGGAAGAGAGAGAGAGAGAGAGACCGAGAGATGGAGAGATTGATTGTGTACTTTATTTATGTAGATTACAATATATACTGGCTTATACACTCATATACAATAGCTTACAATACAGCAAAATTATAAATGAATTTACAGAATAGAGACTAAGAAAATAATCACTTTTTGCTATTTGAAAAAACGACTAGCAGTCAGATATCTGACTGATATGACCTGTTTGTCAAAGATCTGACTGCTATTCGTCTTTTTAATAGCAAAAAGTGATTTAATAATAAGCAGATCGTGATGGACACCAACATTGAAGAAGAAAATAATTATTGAACTGCATATGATATGAGAAAAGCAATTTGTGATAACTACAGATAATATTGTAATGCATCTACATAAATTGGTGGAGCTTTGGACATATCAATGACCATTCTTTGGAAAGAATATTCAAAATATCTTTCCCACTAACTCTCTATCAAACCGTTAATTTCATTAATTCAACTAAAGATTTATTTATGAGTGGTGAAAATATTGTAAAAGTTTCAATTAATATGAAGATTTAAGAGAAAATGAGATAGATAGAGGAAAAGAGAGAAGAGTGAGAGAGAGTGAAGAGTGAAGTAAAGAGTGAGCAAGAGAGAGTGAAGAGTGAAGTAAAGAGTGAGCAAGAGAGAGTGAAGAGTGAAGTAAAGAGTGAGCAAGAGAGAGTGATAGAGAGAGTGATAGAGTGAGTGAGAAATAGATAGAGGGAGAGAGATAGATTGTGGGAGAGAGAAAGAGTAAGAGAGAGGGAAGAGTAAGAAAAAGAGAGAGTCTGAGAGACTAAGCGATAAGAACGCGCCAGGAGCTTCAATTGAATAACAATGTCTTTGTTATAAACAACCAGTTTCTTGTGTTGGTGTGAGAGACCTGAAGAATGCTTTTGGTGGGGAGGGGGGTTGAGATGAAGCCCAAGCAGTGGTGGGGACACTCTAGGCCTATTTGGGAGAGGCTGGAGGTCAGTGACCTCTAATAACGTGTAATATGCTCCACCTTCTTCAATTGCAGCACAACACGCGAATCTTGGCATCAGTTTGGAATTTTGGGACAGGGGAGCGGGGTGCGGGGGTCAAATGAGGGGGAGCAAGGGTTGGCATGTCGTGCGTTTGTAGAGTTGACTACGTGCAACTAATTTGCTCCAAAACACACGACTTGATTCACAAAATTACAGGTTGAAAATTGTTGGGGAACATGATGAATTATCGGGAACACAGGTGGCAAAATTACTAGTAGCAATAGGCCTTACGGATTTACGTCAAACTGATAGGACAACAGGGTTGCCGATTCTCTTTTTCCAACGCCATCTATATATTAGACTGCTGTGATTCAACTTATTCCAGTAGGTTGATGTGATATTCATTTTTTGATTCTTGTTAATAATGATCAAATATATTTTATTCGTCAAGAAATAGTTATTTTCATAATTGAGATAAAATTGTAACACAGTAAAAGTTATCAAGTAACCTTTTATTTTATTTACATAGGTACTAAAATAATAAACCTCATTCCAAATCACTTTCTCATGGACAATAAGATCAGCGGAAAAATTTAACTGGATATAAAAAACTCGACATACAGTAATTTCTTCTTCCATTTAGATATATGACTCAAGATTTCTGCTCCAGCATTGTTTTTTTATTTTTCAGTGGACTCGCATACCTTTATTTTGAGTACCTATTCCTCTATTTTCTTCCTTCCCCCCATTTCTCCCTTCCCTTTTTTCCTCATCACTTTTCTCTTCTCTTCTTTGCCTGCCTATTCATGGGAAACCATAGTTGGCTAGGTATCTTCCTCTCTTTTTTTCTCTTCTCCAACGCACCCAACCACAAAGCCCATGGTTTTTTGTAACATTTTATTGTATTTTATTTGTTTTGTAATTTCTTGCTATTTTGTTTTGTAAGTTTTTAATAATAAATTGAATTGAAATCACATCACAACTAGACTCTACAACAATGCGGAGGTAGAAAAGAATAAGAGCTATTTTTATTTTATAATATTTCACATGAAACTACATGGCAGAGCAGAGCTCCAGTGATGTATGAAATATCACAGCTATTCTAAATGGAAACAATGGTAACAAAACATAAATATTAATGAATGATAAATGATACCCTATAATAATTATAAATAGAGTACTAACAGTGAACATAATGATATTAGAAAGCTATACAGGAAATTTTCTCCAAAAACTCATCAACTTTATAGGGATATATATATATTGCTTACGAGAATAGCTTTCAATTCATTATTAAATATACAAGAAGTAGCACTTTCTTTGACAATCTGCGGCAGGGCGTTGAAAACTTTTATGGCTTTCTATCGGCTTTGTCTAATGGCAGTAAAGTATAGCAGGCCAATTTTAATCAGGTGCTGACTTTATAATATAAAGTGAATCTTACTATATAGTATAATTGGACTGCCCAGCCAAGATACATGTATTTTCTTTATAGGTATGATGACTTAAAATATTGTTAATTGCATTCACATTATAACATAGAGAACCATCAAATTATATAAAGAGGAATAATTGTGTAATTATTGTTTGGATAGTAAAATTTATGCAGAATAACAAATACTGTGAATCAGTAAAATATTCTTAACATAGGCCCAATCATAAGATATTTTCCCATATTTTTAGCTTATACTAAATATGTGAGATATATAATATTTTTTCAATATATTGTTACGCCCATATATTGAGCTAGTTAACCATTATAACAGAAAAATAAGTGCAGTAGTTAAAAATAAGATTTTTTAAATCAACGCGGGAATTGCATGGGAGGGATATCGACAAAAATGGATATCGACTTCTCAAAAGTCGACATACGACTATCGAAGATCGATAAAACAAATTGACATAACCTCAAAGCTCAAAACTATATCTTTTGAGGTTATGTCAATTCAATTTTATAACTTCTACAAAATTCTCAATAAAAGAATAAGTTTTAAAATGTATAATTTCGTTTCGAAAATGTTTCCTATCAAACATGGTTCGATTGATATTGAAATGTAGCCTAATGTTCCATTTGTTACAGTAGATTGATGTGCTCCTGAGTATGAGGTAACATGAGAATAAAAATAGGATTACCGTATAAATTATAAACATAATGCAAGACTCTGTTTCTAAAGGCAAGTAGAAGCATCTATTCATAATTTTCATATTTTTATAAATGCTGATAATTCAACAAAGAACGAATGTTTTATAAAACTTCGACTGAGTCACTGTCAATGTTGTAGAACCGTTCCATAATGAAATAAAAACACACTTATACTGTCAAATTCTACAGTTTTATTTGGTACAGGACCATGGTTTCGTGACCACACAGGTTTTATTATTCTTGTCAAAAATTAATGTTTGATTGAAGTTAAAATGTGTACAGTCTGTTGAGTTTGTTTAGTAAATGAAAAAATGACCTTTGTTACCGATGAACAGTTTACCAGACTTTTGATAGCATTCTCCCCGCCCACAACAACCCCATTCATGTTTATACGTTAAATTGATAGTCCTCAAGTTGGACAACATATCTGCTAGTAAATGGTCCGCTTTAGATAAGAGACTGACCAATCAAATCACACTTTACATTCACTTACCAAAACTAAAACGAGAACTATACCAGTCAGAGTTTTCTACATTACGAGAAAAAATTTATTTTTTACACGGCTCTCTCTCAAAGACAGGGTTTCGGTCGTGACTCCACATGTTAACTTTACTTTTCCAAGTGGGAACCTGCTGTATGCATATTCCGTGAGGTGTGAAACGCGAGCTACTACCCATCGGCATTGCCAAGTCGGTAGGCGAGGAATTTAGCCTTCATTTGCAGTGTAACCACCCCAATTGACCGTCCGCCCGTGACCGGGGCGCTGCGCAGTTCCGGCGGTACGTGAGCTTAGTCGGGGCCTAGACGTACCCTCCAACTCGTCTACAGGCCAGGAAAAATATCCGTGGTTCCCAATTGTATATGTCTCCAAGGTGGGGAGTAGTTTAACCATACAGGCGCCCAAAATGTGACGGAAGTGTAAGAAGAACCAGTGAGAGGGTCTTTTTAAATTCTATGATGCTACATCCAGAGATCGACACGTTTTATTGTTGGTCTTGGCTGCATAGAAGCAATCGCTAAGTCACGTCAGAGGCGTTGAATTTGATCAGGTGCACCTGAAAAATCTATCGCCAGTTTTGAGCCAGCCAAGCAACTCAGCAGTCATTTATCTACGCATACATAATATTTATTTAGGAAATTCTTCGTTCTTTATTGATTCATACAACAAGTATATTAACAAAAATGAAAGGGAGAGAAAAAATAAGGAATTTAGTTTTGGAATTCGAGTGTTAAATATTGACTTTTCTGTGTATTTGCAGATAAGGTGATCTCCGTTCCTGCATACTTCCCTAATATCAACAATGACCTGACTCGAGTCACGTGGGCTCATGCCGTCAACAGCCGAGCCAAACTTAATGCTTCACTCAACGGTAAGTTGATATATCTTGACTAGATTACTAGTTTATTGATGGACATATATTTCATTCATTTAACACAGCATACTGTCAGACAAACACACAGTTGAACGCCGAGAAGTAAAAAAATACAGTCCACTGAATTCATCATCATCATCATCATCATCATCTTACGTACAAGGATTAGGTCAATGCCTGTTCCGACTTACAAACAACTTATTAATATTTTATATTTCAATTACAAAATTACGCTATAATTTATACAAGTAGTGTATTTATTGCCATCTCTTCCGTGGCCTACCAATAGATCTTTTCCCTGCCGGTTTATAGTTCAATATCTGTAGAGGAAGCCTTTCTGCCGGCATTCTTTCCACATGGTCTCTCCACTGCTTCCGGTATTGTGTGACTTTTTCCAACAAGCCGTAAATTCCTAGCTCTGCTCGGATATCATCGTTTCTGATGTGGTCCCTTCTATCGCAGCCCTTGGTTCTCCGGAGGAATCGCATCTCCGCCGCCTGCACTCTACTCTCTAGGGGTTTAGTCGTAACCCACGACTCGCTTCCGTAGAGGAGGACTGGAGCAGCCATTATTCTATAAAATTTCATTATAGTTTCTCTCCGTGCTTGCTTCCCCAAGGTTCTGCTAATATTGCCACATACCACTTGAAATTTTCCAATCTTTTTCTCGATATCCAAATCTTCACTATAACTGATGTCGCATCCTAAATATGTATATTTCGACACTTGTTCCAGAACTTTGTTGTCAATCACAATTTTTGACCGGGTTGGATGTTTACCTGTGAAAGCCATAATTTTCGTCTTGTCTATTGATATTTTAAAACTGTACTCTTTACAAATTTCGTTAAGAACATAAACTGATTCTTGGAGGTCATTTTCACTGTCTTGAATAATCCACAAGTCATCGGCAAACAATAATGCATTCAGGTACTCGTCATTTGTTAGTTTAATTCCTAAAGCTACTCTACATTTCCATTTTCTGAAAATGTGGTCCACATAAATATTAAATAAAGTGGGTGATAAGCTGCACCCTTGTCTAACTCCTTGATTTATAATCATTTCGTCTAGTCGATCTGAATTCATCGTACAAAAGTACGTGCAAAAAGTACAATATTCTAATATAATGTACTACTATAAATACTATATTCTACCACATGTAGCCTACTCAGGTATGAGACACATCGCACAGCTTTATACGCGAAAGGGGTAACAAGTGTAGCTATTCATCTATTCAATGCATTGCCAACACATTCAACCTGTCAAACGCTTCAAAAACTGAGAGTTCAGTTGAAGATAGAACTGGAAGGGCAGTGTTTTTATCCGATTCAGAAGTTTTTCAATTGCTTCAGTTCACGGTGATTTTTCGTAGACCTTCTAGAGTATACATGTTTCACAACCTGTTTTATAAATGCACAGTGTCAGTCAATGATTGACAAGTCCATATACCTCTTTGCGAGGAGGTCAGTGGCTGCTAAATTATCTATATATCTATCAAATCTATAATCTCGATGATTTTCTTTCCCGATCATCTATATAATAAGAGAGTTTAGGGTTGTGTTTGTTCGCAACAAAACATGTCAACTTGTGGATTGCATACCGGAAAACGGGAATGATTTAGATCTCCACAATGATTTTGCACATAGATTCTAAAAATATCAATCTCGTGCACCTCGAAGCCCAAATTTCAATTTTCCTTCTAGATTTTTCAGAATAATTGATGTTCAAATAATATCTTGTCTATCTTGCTTAACTTTGTTTTGACATTTATCATTGTTTTGTATTATTTGAAATATCATTCATGGGACATGAACTATAATCTAGAGAGACTACCTCTTCGATTAGAAGGTTAGAATTGGCAACTATATTATATTGGCAACTATATACCAGTTCAATCTTGTCAGGTTGGCGTTAACTTGAGGAAGGTTTGAGTTCTGTCACTTTATTAAGTTAGAACCAAATTGAAGAACTTATCTATACTAAAATGAAGGAAATAACTGGCTCATACACGTTCGGGATAGGAAAATTAAGTTTTCCTACAGATACCCTGAAAAGTGACCATTTCTGCACTGATTGCAGGCCGCAATGAATCACTTTTCCGCTCTAGTGAGCAAAGTAATACTTTGCGTACTCCAGATTTGCAGCATGACAACGCAAAATAGTTAGTAGGTTATATGAAGCACCAGTGCAGGAAAATCAATATTATGTTGGTAACAGTGACTGTGGTGCACGTTATAATATGGCAGTGGACAACGATGACAGCGACAGCCACCACATTGCCATGTGCCGCCTTCATTCATTTACTACATTATTATTATTCAATTTTAAATAAATTGAGGTTTTTATTAATAATAAAATTACACAGAAAAACATTTGATGCATTTCAGGCAATTTTACCCATAATTACCCATTTTTCTTATTCAATGGTAACTGTAGGAAAAACGTAATGTGAAATACGTGCGCAAAGATCCTCTGCTGCACTCAAGAAGCCATTCCGCCCTCGCCTACGGCTCGGGCGTAAACGTTTCTTTCGGTGCAGCAAACTGTCACTTTGCGCACTAGTTGCACAAATAACTATTGACGCATTATCGCATCAAAACTACAGGACTGATCAACTTGAAATTTTTCATTTAGATTCTTTACTAACCGAGGACGGTTCAAGGCATATTCAAACTCTTTAAGATTCCACTTGGTCAAGTTTTAAAGCAGACCCTTGCGGAGCACGGGTTACCTGCTAGTTTATAATAAGTCAAGAATGATTGTGTGAGTGTATAAACTAAACAAATAAGTAATATTTTCTTGTGATTTGTAGACGATTCGATGATGATCGAGGCTGATATACTGATGGGTCAGCTGGATGGATCTCCGCCCGGCACCAATCCAATCCCCATAATGGGGCATCCTCCCCAGACCACATCCGATCTGTCACTGGAAGAATTCCTCACAACTATCCTGAAAAGCGGCAAGCATAAGGGCATCAAGCTCGACTTCAAGTCGAAGGAGGTCTTCGCCAGCTCAGAGAATATTGTTGAAGAAGTACTCAACAAACCAGAAGTATGTACAGTTTCATGATTCAATTATACATTTTCCTACAGTTACGTTGAAAAGTGGCCATTGGTACACTGATTACAGAACGCAAAGAATCACTTTTCCGCTCTAGTGCGGGAAAAATCTTTTCTGCACTCCAGATTTGCAACATGGCAACGCAAAATACTTAGTAGGTTATATGGAGCAACAGTGCAGCAAAATCCAAATGAAGTTGGTAACAGTGACTGGGCTGCTATAGTGAGCAGAGCTGCAACGAAGCACAACGAGCTAATTATTATTAATTATATATTATAACCAAGGACAACGAGGACTTTGGGATTTTAGGATTAAGGTTTTTATCAATAATAAAATTACACAGAAAAACCATTTGATGCATTTCAGGCAATTTTACCCATAATTACCCACTTTTCATATTCAATGGTAACTGTAGGAAAAACTTAATGTGAAATACGTGCGCAAAGTTCCTCTGCTGCACTCAACAAACCATTCCGCCCTCGCCTACGGCTCGGGCGTAAACGTTTCTTTCGGTGCAGCAAACTGTCACTTTGCGCACTAGTTGCACAAATAACTATTTCTTAATTCACATAATTTGACAAGGAGGTTTGATTGATTGATTGATTGATTGAGTACTTTATTTATGTAGATTGCAATATATACTGGCTTATACACTATATACAATAGCTTACAATACAGCAAAATTATAGTTGAATTTACATAATATAGACTAAGAAAATAATTATTGAACTGAATATGATATGAAAAAGCAATTTGTAATATAATAACTATAGATAATAATTTTAAATTGTTATGCATCTACATAAATAGGTTGAAGAGAACAAGCCCTGAGAGGTTGATAAAGAGGTTGAAGAGAACAAAGCCCTTCGAGTTGGTGTAGTGCTGGTGAAGTGAAGAAAGTATAAATTAAATAAATGTGTAGCGAAAGAATTTAAAGTAGAAGAATTATAGATTAGAACTGTAGGTTTCACTGGAAGACTTTAGCAATAAAAATGAATATTATAGGATAATAATTATAATTCGTTTATTTCACTGCATTTTTACAATAATTGGTAATACAAATACATACATTAAACATAATGGTTGAACATTACAATTGGTAATACAAATACATACCTTAAGAATAATAATTGAACATAGATAATAATATTAAGCATGTAACAGAAAAAACCACAGTGCATCCCTCTTTAGGCTAAACCTGTGTTGAGGGATGTCTCGCTCTCTAGTTGAGTCAACTTAATTATTATACAATAACAATTTTGAGGTATCAAACAATAATGTAAATTTTGTACAATAATCAGTGTGCTTTTCACAAGATGGGATTATGAATCTTTAACAATAAATTACCCAGAAAAAAAACATGCCTAGATTTGAATGAAGACAGGAAAAAAAATGTAAATAATATTACACCTCTATTAAACGTTTTTCTTCATAGAAGCGATTAAGTCTATTCTTAAACAAATTGTAAGTGGGTGCATCTGATATATCTGATTGCAGTTTATTGAAAAGTCGTGGTCCCTTAGCAAAAGCATGTAAGGAGGCCACTCTACTTCTTGTGAAGGGTTCTTTTAATTTATTAGCAAGATTTTGACGAGTGGAATATACATGTTCATCCATAACTGGAAACTCTGAACGTCTTAAATACACAAACTTTAAAAGATTTATTTCAAATAGGGTATCAACACTAAAAACGCCTAAATAAGAGAAAAAAATTAATGGTTAGTCCTAGTGACTAGTTTCAATGGAAGTAATAATAAAAAAAAACATAATTTGAGATTGAATATTCTGTCAATTAATTATATTTCTACATTGTTGATAGACGATCTGGCAACCTTGCGGAGTTATAAAAGATTAGCGCTTTTTGCTTTGTCGAAAAGGATAGAATTGAAGGACATCTAGGGCCGGTTTCCGAGCTTGGGATCAGGCTAAGTTCTAGACTTTAAACAGCTGGAGTAAGAAAATTGGCTTTCCGAAACGGGGCGTAGTCGCAGTCGTTTAAATTAAATTTCGAAAAATTAGAAAATTGAACACAAAATAAAATAAATAGAAAATAGTGAAAAGTTTCAGCTATATTAATTTTAGCTGAATTATTCAGGAATGTTTCGTAGTCATAGTCATAGTCACGTTTGTTCGAAAAGCTAGAAAATTGAACACAAAATAAAATAAATAGAAAATAGTGTAAAGTTTCAGCTATATTATTTTTAGCTGAATTATTTAGGACTGTTTCGTAGTCATAGTCACGTTTGATCGAAAACCTAGAAAATTGAACACAAAATAAAATAAATAGAAAATAGTGTAAAGTTTCAGCTATATAATTTTTAGCTGAATTATTTAGGAATGTTTCGTAGTCATAATCATAGTCACGTTTGATCGAAAAGCTAGAAAATTGAACACTAAATAAAATAAATAGAAAATAGTGTAAAGTTTCAGCTATATTATTTTTAGCTGAATTATTTAGGAATGTTTCGTAGTCATAGTCATAGTCACGTTTTGTTCGAAAAGCTAGAAAATTGAACACAAAATAAAATAAATAGAAAATAGTGTAAAGTTTCAGCTATTTTGAATTATTAAGGAATGTTCAAGGAAAAGCGTTTCCAATTATAGAAATGAAAAAATAAAAACTGCGATTAGTGTCATAAAGACTACGACTACACCCCGTTTTGGAAAGCTAATTTTCTGACTCCAGCTGTTTAAAGTCTAGAACTTAGCTAAATCCCGAGCTCGGAAACCTTTCCTCCGAAATCATTCAATCTGACACACTATTTTGTCATTCAGTAGAGGCTACAGGTCCACGTTATAATGGCAGTGTTTGATTAGCAATGATATTGCTATCCTTGTCTATCATTCAACAAAGCGGCTAGCGCTGTCTCTTCCACGCTTTGCTCTGTTGCTAGATCGTCTTTTAACAATGAAGAATTAATACTTAAATTAACAAAATATTTCATCCTAAATATGAAAATTCAGTATGAAAAATATAATTTCTTCCCTGATAAATTATAATTGATTATTTTAAACGAGAATGAACCGTTAATATCACATCAATAAACCTGTATCAGCTACCGTCCATAGAAGGCATTGACAAGACAGAGGATCGGCAACATTTTTCTCCTATCTCCACTGCCATTATAACGTGGACCTCACTATAAATGTAGCAACCTAACTTAAACGTCATCATTCCGTTAATTTTTTAATGAAAGAAACGAATTTGTTCATTTACTTACTGGAGTAGCTTACTTTCGGGTTTGAAGATCCCAACAAACTGTTGAAAATGAGCTCTTGAAACCCGAAAGTACTCCAGTCACTAAAAATGTGAGTTGGTATGGTTTTTTTCTTTTTTGGTGGGGAGACCCTACCGAGAACGTCCCACCTCGCCTGAATATACAATTATAGAATTTACTTCTACTTTTGTTGATATTTAGTAAATAAATTAATATTCAATAATGATTTTTGTATGATGATATGAATAAATGAATAAATATCGGGGATTCAAACAATTATTTTAATGTGTTGGGGAAATTATGAGTTAATCTATTTTGTTTCTAACAACAAAAAACTAAGAGAAAAAACTGAATTATTTATCATTTATTCGTGGATATAATCACAAATCATATAAATATGATTAGAAAGGAACAACAGGCTTGGCCCAAATCTATTCCATTCCCAAATTAATAAAATGTCCAAAAAATAGGTTATGTTTCTACTGTAAAAGATTCTAGTTCAATTTTTGTCCAAAAATGAATATAAGCTAAACATTTTGAATTTAGAGAAATTAAAACACCAAACTATATTTGAATATAACACTCAATTATCACTTCTTATTGAATTAATCAATAAGAATTATAATAAGAATATTGAATTAATAATTTTATAAAATTTTGAACCCAAAAATACACACACAACTTTTCTCACTAAGCACAGCTGTTTATAATAATGTTTATAATTCAAGTGGAAAAATCTAGAAAATTCTACAGATGTGGAATTAGAAAGTAGAAATAATTGTGTTATAATATATTGATATTGTGATTGTAGAATGTAATAAATAATTAATAATTAGTAGGTAATTTCAAAAAGCATTGACGACCGTATTCGGCCGAGTTGACGGCCGGCAGATTCGACTGATCCAACGGCTAAACGGATCGGTTGAATACGGTTCCAGTGGACGGTTAGCCTAACGCTGTATGCCTTCTCTGCGGTACATGTCCATACCAAGTCAAAAGTATTTTTGTACAGAGTATAGGCATATCTGGTTCAAATATATGCCAATAACAAATTGAAAATGCTTGAAAATACCAATTTAACTCATCTAATTTGTCTGCAGGCAGATTTTCCAGTGTGGATAAACGCAGATGTGCTCCCTGGGCCGGGGAACAGTCCGGTTGTTCCAGTTGACGCCGACTACTTTGTCCGCACAGTCGTCAAAAAGTTTCCATCAGCTATGCTTTCGGTCGGGTGGACCACGTTCATCAACAATCAGATCGGTAACAATTCAAGTTATTTTATTTATTCAGCCATTTGTATAAAATCACACACCATCAAAATGATATTTGACTGGGAAAATCTGGCAAACTATTGAATTTTAAGATTTTTATATATCATAATTGAGAAATTATCTCTTATATGTGAATATTTCCGATTTTAGTGACAATAATGTGAAATACAGTATTTCTTCTATGTTTGGTTGTGAATCATCTAAATTCGAAAATCACTTTGTGAAAAAAATTGAGAACTGAAAATTTTGTGAAGTAAACAACTATAAGACTTAACCTACTTCGGACTATGTGTAACCTTATCTAAATTTGGGAAAGGAATAGCTCAAGGTTACCTTATTTTTTCTCTCCCTATCATTTTTTGATGATGTACTTGTTTTTTGAATCAAAAGAGAATAAAGAATTCCTCACCCAAATTTGGATTAATATCAGTTCGAAATAAGGTTGTGTCACTTTCTACTTTTTACTCTACATATTAATTCCGTATTCCGTCTTAATTATCTTACAATACATTTTTAAAATGAGTCTTCATGTATTTAACATCTTGTCTTGCTCATGGTTCTCATCATTTCTTATATGTCTTAAGGTGCGTACAGATATACGCGCCGCGAACATGAGCAATTCACTTTTAATCAGCTGACTATATCTGTATTTTTACAGAAACGGTAAGATACAGTTATAAAAAGCTTGGCATCAGTTGATTAAAAGTGAATTTCTCATGTTCGCGGCGCGTTTATCTGTACGCAACTTTACAATTGACCGGGGCAAAATTTTTTGACTACAGCACAATCACATAGATACGACCACCCCTTCTTTCGGAGGAGACGATAAGTTGTCGGTCCCGACTACCTGAAAAGTAGTCGTCATCTCTCATCATCATCATCCCTCTCACTCATTACCCACGCACAAGCCTAAGAGCTTATGTGGGCATCACCCTCAGTATTATTGCTATTAATATTCCATTTTTATTCCCAGTCTTCTCTCTGGACTCCAACTTTCCAGTATCGGAAAATAACATTTTTGTATTGAATTTTGAATGTTTGTTACATAGGCATTATTTTGGATTAACTACAGCTTAATTTCAGTGAAAGTACTACTTGATTACAGTGAGAATATAGGCTATTATTTTTATTCAATTCAATTCAATTCAATTTTATTTTCATGCTATGCATCGTATATAATACAATATTAACACAGGTCATAAACATTTCATCAAACAATACACATCATAAATACATTACAAATGTCACCTCAATATACATGCAATATAATCTATATAATTAAAAACAAAGTTAATATCACAGATGGAATTATTGTAGTTGAATAAACTAAAAACAGTGCAATCAAAAGTCTCCATTACCTGAAAAGTAAAGATCATACAGTTAATTTGATTTTCAAGTTTTCACTTAATCACAATATTCTAATAATAAATTACTGAATCAAAAGTTCACCAATGTCATAAAAACATCTCTCACTTAACCACAATTTCAATTTTAACCAACATTAACTGAGATATGGCAGCTTTAGTGATAGGTGACCACTGAAAGTTTGTTGTAGGGCAAACCAAGGCATGCTGATGCTGATAGAGTTGCCTCAATGATGCAACAATCTCTTTTTGCATTGAATGGTAATAGTACGCGATTTTAGGTCTTTTTAAACAATAAAGTAACGTCACATACTGTCACCTGGTCATTTGGGACATATATATGAATCATATATTTATCTCATATTGATCAGGATTTTAGAGTTTTAATTTAGAAAAGTTTAATGAACAGTGTTTTTGTCTTTGAACAATTTTTGTCATCGACAGAAAGATTGTTTATTTTATTTGTTGTCAAAATTAATGTAGCTTCTCTTTTGTTTTTAATAACAAACGTGCCGCTTGTGCGACAGATAAAAATATGTACTGAAATGGCTTTCATGTTTGGCATTGACTGAGTTATATTTAATACCCAAAATTTTTCTTTTGGTCGGTGTGTGAGCTCGTTCGATAGGACTGTGAGTAAAGTCCGGCTGTTCTGGTGAAGGGGATAGATTTTGCTCTTGTTTTATAATACAGTTTTCCTGTTGCAGTTCGGGCAGTTTAAAGAGAATTGTATTATTGAATAGGACGGGATCTGAACCCATTTCATTAGATCAGTTATTTTGATTTTTAATTAATAATTAACGCCGCGAAATACCAGTGGATGCCAAAGTGGGAAGCTATTTCAAAAAGGTGGGTGACTACTGAATCATTGTTCTTAAATTTTTCATAACCACAAACATTGAATCCTCATTAGCAGCAAGCGAGTGTTTCCCCATTAATTCATATAAAATATTGTTTTATAATCAAAATAATCCTGTTTTGTTCAAATGTATATATGTTAAAGACTCATTAAAGTTCTAGTTATTCTGTTCATTTTTGTATTGAATTTTGAATGTTTGTTACATAGGCATTATTTTGGATTAACTACAGCTTAATTTCAGTGAAAGTACTACTTGATTACAGTGAGAATATAGGCTATTATTTTTATTCAATTCAATTCAATTCAATTTTATTTCATGCTATGCATCGTATATAATACAATATTAACACAGGTCATAAACATTTCATCAAACAATACACATCATAAATACATTACAAATGTCACCTCAATATACATGCAATATAATCTATATAATTAAAAACAAAGTTAATATCACAGATGGAATTATTGTAGTTGAATAAACTAAAAACAGTGCAATCAAAAGTCTCCATTACCTGAAAAGTAAAGATCATACAGTTAATTTGATTTTCAAGTTTTCACTTAATCACAATATTCTAATAATAAATTACTGAATCAAAAGTTCACCAATGTCATAAAAACATCTCTCACTTAACCACAATTTCAATTTTAACCAACATTAACTGAGATATGGCAGCTTTAGTGATAGGTGACCACTGAAAGTTTGTTGTAGGGCAAACCAAGGCATGGTGATAGAGTTGCCTCAATGATGCAACAATCTCTTTTTGCATTGAATGGTAATAGTACGCGATTTTAGGTCTTTTTAAACAATAAAGTAACGTCACATACTGTCACCTGGTCATTTGGGACATATATATGAATCATATATTTATCTCATATTGATCAGGATTTTAGAGTTTTAATTTAGAAAAGTTTAATGAACAGTGTTTTTGTCTTTGAACAATTTTTGTCATCGACAGAAAGATTGTTTATTTTATTTGTTGTCAAAATTAATGTAGCTTCTCTTTTGTTTTTAATAACAAACGTGCCGCTTGTGCGACAGATAAAATATGTACTGAAATGGCTTTCATGTTTGGCATTGACTGAGTTATATTTAATACCCAAAATTTTTCTTTTGGGGTGTGTGAGCTCGTTCGATAGGACTGTGAGTAAAGTCCGGCTGTTCTGGTGAAGGGGATAGATTTTGCTCTTGTTTTATAATACAGTTTTCCTGTTGCAGTTCGGGCAGTTTAAAGAGAATTGTATTATTGAATAGGACGGGATCTGAACCCATTTCATTAGATCAGTTATTTTGATTTTTAATTAATAATTAACGCCGCGAAATACCAGTGGATGCCAAAGTGGGAAGCTATTTCAAAAAGGTGGGTGACTACTGAATCATTGTTCTTAAATTTTTCATAACCACAAACATTGAATCCTCATTAGCAGCAAGCGAGTGTTTCCCCATTAATTCATATAAAATATTGTTTTATAATCAAAATAATCCTGTTTTGTTCAAATGTATATATGTTAAAGACTCATTAAAGTTCTAGTTATTCTGTTCATTTTTTGTATTCATAGTTCTTTTCCCCTTACATCGTGCTTACATATTTTGGTGGAGGCTCCTCCCGCCGTTCCAAATATTGCTTACATAATTGGTGAAGGCTATTGTGCTTTACAATACCCTCTAGAGGTAGGCCACCAACCACTAAAGCTGCCATATCTCAGTTAAAATTGGTCCAATCTTAAAACATCTTGTACCAATCGATAGGCAATTAAATTTACTAAAAAAAGTTATTCTTTTAAGTTTCTGTAAAACCAACGGTTTCTGAGTTATTTGAGCAACAACATTTTAAATGGCCGCCATTTTGTTTATGAACTTGAAAAATCATCATAATTTTTCCCTTGCTTTGTCCAGTTCTTATGAATGATCGTGCAAAGTTTCAATTTTGTATGTTCAACCACTATTTAGAAAAAAATAATAAGCGGAAAAAGCAAAATGGCCGCTGTGTGAGTACCTAACTGAAGACTTCCGGACAATTTAAATATGATATTTAGATATGCTTTTCACCCTGAAACAATGCCCTAGTGAGTAGGGAGTTCGTAAACACTCTGTATAATTAGTGACGATTGTTTCGACCTGGTGTGGGTTGGGTCATCATCAGACCCCCATCATCGTCTGATTCATAAGTGATTTTAGAATTCAAGTTTTAGATTTATGAGTAGAGTAACGAGAAGCTAAGTCCTGGAAATAAAAAATGATAAAATGTTATTCATCTTTCCAAATTTTAATGCTCATGGCCCTCTTCGTATTAATCAATAAGTTGATAAATTTAGTCAAAGTCCGGAGTGGATCAATAATTGTGTGCATTGTTTGTTCAATTCTAGAACCATACACCCATCATGACATTGGAAATATGACTGACGTTCTGAGCAGGAACTCTGTGATCCAGCCAGTTACGTTTCCTGTGAGAGCAGCTCTGGCTGCCAAGTCTGGAGCCCTCCTAACCAATCTTGTCAGGTAAAAATAACCTATTTTTGGACAATTTCTATCCAAATTTGGCAAAGGAAACGTTTTAAGCTTTGAGCCTGTTGTTCCTTTCGCAACCATTCAAAGTTGAGAACTATATTATTGTACAAGGTGCGGCAGTCAATCGGGCGATTTTGCAACAGCGCTTGTGTTCTTTTGGCTGGAGTGGGGAAAACGATGCTACGCCCATCGTGTAGAAAACTTTAAAGCATTTTAGTAGCAATGGAGCAGTGGACAGGAGCACAGCATGCTTATGCCGTGAAGCATTTTATAAAAATGGGGACAGCTATGTGATCGCTCAGCGTGAATTTAGAAGAGAGTTCGAGATTCATAATGCTGTTCCATCAGCCAATGCCATAAAGTCCTGGGTTCGTAACTTTGAGGCAACTGATTCTACAGTGAAGAAGAGAGGTGGTAGTGCAAAAAAAGTGCGTACACCAGAGAACATAGCGGTAGTTAGAGAGGCCTTTGAACGAGTCCACGCCGCTCAGCGCGTCGTCATTCTGTGACACTCAGCCTGCGATTTTTTTCTGTGGGGCTACTTAAAAGGAAAAGTGTTCATGTCTCCAGCACCACACACAATTCAGGAGTTGAAAAATCGAATTCAGAATGAAATTGAACAAATTCCAGTGGAGATGCTGCAACGTGTAATGAGCGATGTTAGCAGAAGACTTACTGAGTGCATACATAGGAGTGGTGGAAACCTGACAGATGTTATTTTTCGAAAAAAAGACTTTTCTTCTCCATTTTTTTAGTTTTTTGAGTTTGTAAACTAAATGCTACTATCTTTACTCTGTGTTTTTGTATGTTTCATGTCAATAAATCTAATCATTCACTCTTGATAACACTTTTAAAATCGACCGATTGACTGCCGCAACTTGTATGTATCAATGTATAAATAAATATTCATGTCACACAAATATTCAGCAATCTAGATAGATACTTTTTATGCAATTCTTCTACTACTTTCCATGTTACGATAGAGAGGATGTTTGATTAAAAATCTGGTGTGGCGCACTCACACAACTTTCCTTGCCGTTATGAAAATTGATCACCTGACGCTACGGTAGTGTTCACGCGCATCTCAAGTCTACTATTCAAGTTTAGAGCCAGCTGGTGACAGGGTAATAACGCTGGAGACATACGAGGTCTGCTATCTCTTCATAGTGAATCATTTAATAGAATCAACAGTTGCCAATAGTTTGCAATTGGATAATCACATTTTCTCGATTTTCGAGTTTATTTTAATTTTAGGTGAAAATGTTACTGAACATTAATTGTAGAGATTCTCATGCTCAATCTATTCCACTCGAAATTTTGTGTTTAAATTGTATCTGAAGCTTGACAATTAAGAATCTAAAATCAAACTTTGCATAGATGGGGCGGAACTCCTGAAATTTTTACAGATATGGGACTTGTGGCAGTTGATAGAGCTTATCGATGACTATTTCAGGTATAACTTTAATCAAAATCGTTGGAGCCGTTTTCGAGAAAATCGCGAAAAACCCTGTTTTTGACAACATTTTTGCCATTTTAGCCGCCATCTTGAATCGCATTTGATCGAAATTGTTCGTGTCGGATCCTTATATTGTAAGGACCTTACGTTCCAAATTTCAAGTCATTCCGTTAATTGGGAGATGAAATATCGTGTACACAGACGCACATACACTCATACACACACACACACACACACAACACACACACACACACACACACACATACAGACAATACCCAAAAACCAGTTTTTTGGACTCAGGGGACCTTGAAACGTATAGAAATTGGGGTACTTTAATTTTTTTCGGAAAGCAATACTTTCCTTACCTATGGTAATAGGGCAAGGAAAGTAACAAATGTCATACATACAATACATTTATTGAAAATATACTATTCTAAAAGAACTACAATATCATGAAATATTGATATCCAATTATGGAATCTATATAAAAGCGAAATGGCACTCACTCACTCACTCACTCGAAGATCTAAAAATCTACCGGACCAAAAACATTCAAATTTGATAGGTATGTTCCGTTCGCCCTTTAGAGGCGCACTAAGAAATCTTTTGGCGATATTTAAACTCTAAGGGTGGTTTTAAGGGTTTAAAGTTCGTCTTTTAGCATGTATATTCTTCTTATTCCAATATCTTAAAATTATAATTGAAATGTCCATATCATATGTTAATATAGAACTATAATCTAGAGAGAGTACCTCTTCGAAACAGTTGTTCTGGTAACTAAATTAAAAATTTTGTCAGGTTGTCATTAAGTTGAGTTGACTTTGTTAGGTTGGCATCAAGTTGAAGATTGAAATGCATTTATCCGGGACCTTCTAAATACCAATTTATCCAGTACCTCCCAAATACCTATTTAGGAGGTCCTGATTTATCGCGGAAAAATCGATTGGGTACTGCTACTTCAATCAGAGCTATTCCTGGGAATATTATATTACTAGCCGTCAGGTTCGCTTCGCTCGCCATATCCGTTTAGTCTGGACCCCCGACTGGATCGTCCTAACATAAATTATAAAAATATGACATAACATTTCAAATTTGGTAGGTGTGTTCAGTTGGCCCTTTAGAGGCGCAATAAGAACGTAATTGGAAAAATTCCCAAAGATACGCCCAAAATCTGCGTTTTTTTAGCGTTTTTTCAGCTTTATCGAGAACAAATAAACAGAAAATGTTCAAATTTACTACAGAAGCTCAGCTGGGGTGAAATAATGTTGTGTTAGAAGGAATTTGAAATAACGCCAAAGATACGCCCAAAATCTGCGTTTTCCAGCTTTTTTTGCGCTTTCTCAGCTTTATCGAGAACAAATGAACAGAAAATGTTCAAATTTGCTACAGAAGCTCAGCTGGGGTGCAATAATGTTGTAGAAGGAATTTGAAATAACGCCAAAGATACACCCAAAATTAGCATTTTTTTGCGTTTTCTCAGTTATTTCATAAAGTAATACGAAATTTTCAAATCTGGTACAGAATTTTAGCTAGGGTTTAAAAATTTTGTGATGAGGTGACTTTAATATTTCATCAAAGATACGCCCAAAGTCAGCGTTTTTCCAACGTTTTTCTCAGCTTTTCTGCGTTTTCTCAGTACTTTGACTTTCTGATGGAATGAAGCATGCTCAAATGAAAAATTCAAACGAGCGAAGCGAGCCCGCCGATCTAATTTTTGGACGATCCAGTCGGGGGTCCAGACTGGCTAGACGGATATGGAGAGCGAAGCGAGCCTGACGGCTAGTTATTAAACTAAAATCCAAATTAAATGCTGTAATTCACTCCGAAGACTTCTGCTACTGCAAATATTGACAACAGGGTAAACAGCTAGATGGAAATTTGATGAGCGCTACTAAAATAAGTTTTATTGTAACCGCTTGGAGGTCTTCAGAGCATTACCTTCGTCACAATATACAAAACATGTCTTACAATACAATAATTGAAAATATACTATTCTAAAAGAACTACAATATCATGAAATATTAATATCCAATTATGGAATTGTCCAGATAAATAACAAAGAGAAAGATAAAAAATATTCAAATGTGTTATATTCTGGTCTTGAGATACAATGTCGCACAAATATTCAGCAATCGAAATAAATATTATTCTTATGTAATTCTTCTCCAGTAGAACTCCAACAATCCGAATCAATGGGGAGCCGGACCACTACCTCCGTAAACAAAGCCGTAGTGCATTCGTATGACGTCAGCACAGGTAGGGCTCCTACACCAATAGAAACACTAGCTGATATAGATCACCTGAAATCAATGAATTTTTATTGGTGTAGGAACTCTACTTGTGCTGACGTCACACGAGTGCACTACTGCTTTGTTTACGGAGGTAGTGCCCGGACCAATTCGGATAGTCAAATATTCAGATAATCGGATTTTTTTTTAAATTGCCATTGGAGAGAAAAAAACTACGTTTTGATATTGCACTACTTTTATATTGAATTAAATGAAAGAAACATGATATTTTCACATGTTTTAAATATAAATAAAATGTACTTATGTACAAGTTTAGAAATAAAAATCATTGCTTCTTAAACACTAGCTTCGCGGGGGGAAGAATAATAGCGCACTTAGACTTTTTTGGACAAATTTTTTTCTGAAAGTGATTTGGATAATCGGCGATTTGGATAGTCGGCGTTCGGATAATTGGAGCTCTACTGTACTACATTCCATGTTCCAATAGAGAGAATGTTGTGAATAAAAAAACCATGATTTGAGAAATTGTTCAAGATAAATTGAAAAACTATAGTGAGGTCCACGTTATAAAGGCAGTGTTAGATTAGCAATGGTATTGCTAAAATTGTCTAACATTCAACAAAGCGAATAGCGCTATCTTTTTCTCGCTTTGCTCTGTTGCCAGATCGTCTTTTAACAATGTAGAATTAATAAATAATTTACAAAATATTCCATCTTAATCATGAAAATTCATTATGAAATTATTAAAAAATATAATTTCTTAATTTAATGAAAACAGTCCGCTTGAAAATGTGAGCTGTGTGCTCACGAAACCATCCATGGTCCTGAACCAAATAAAACTGTAGAATTTGACAATATATGTGTGTTTCTATTTAATTATGGAACGGTTTTACAATATTTATTTATTTATTTATTTATTAGAACAGTCACAAACACGATATTTAGAAAGAGAAACAGGCAATTGCCCAAAACTTCTTCAATTCCTTGATTTTGGCACATAAATAGTCCAAAGTGAGGTTAAGTTTAAAATTTCTGTTTTCACCAAAGATTAACACTCAGAGAATACGTATTCGAGATATGACTGATGAATTTTGAATTTCGAAGGGTTGATAAGAGCCGGAAATAACACTAAACAATCCGAAAGTTTCAATAATATTGAAATAAACTTGAAAATTTTGAGCAGAAAAATTAAAACTACTATCACAGTGCTATATTACTACTATATAAACTACTATATTGACAGTGACTCAGTCGAATTTTTATATAATTTCTTGCTTGATAGATTATAATTGATTATTTTAGAAAAGAATGAACCGTTAATATTACATCAGTAAACCTGTTTCATCTACCGTCTATAGAAGGCATTGATTGTCAAGACAGAGGATCGGCAATGTTTCTCTCCACTGCCATTATAACGAGTACCTCACTATAGATCACATCGTATCTGACTATTATTATTTGAATGTCTGTACCATAGAGAAACAATATCATAAATAGATATCCCATGGTGTAGGGCGTTTATGTCGCAACTTTTACTGTTATCTCAAGCCGATAGTTCATGCAACTCTTTCCCGTGAAGCTATGTGACACTGGTAGTCTCTCATATTGTGCCGTTCATACACTCTCACCCCAACAAAACAGTTAAAATCGACAATAATCAACAGTAATCGGTTTGAGATAACAGTAAAAGTTGCGTCATAAACGCCCTACACCATGGGATATTTACTTACCTATTGTTTCCCTATTCCTGCACCCTATCCAGACTAAAGGCTTCTCGACCCTGTAGATATTCCAGTCCCCTTGAATTATTCTTCATTCTTTATAGATTCATACAATAAGTACATCATCAAAATGATTGGGAGAGAAATAATAAGGTAACCTTGTGCTATCCCTCTCCCAAATTCAGATAAGGTTACACATAGTCCGAAATAGGTTGAGTCTTGTAGTTATTCACTTCACAAAATTTTCAGTCCTTAATTATTCTCACAAAGTAGATTTTTAAATTTGGATGCTCCAAACCCAGTCTTGTAGTTTTTTTTATTTATTTATTTAATCAATGAGAATTACCCAACTTACAGAAAAGTACCACAGGCTTATAAGCCCAAAACGGTTCCAATTCTAATTTATACAACAGTCCAAATGTAGCTAGGTTATGTGTCACTTAACATTCTTCAATTACACACTCAATTTAAAATTCAGAACACACAAAAATCATTCTTTCATTAAAAAAATACTTCTAAATTGAATTGAATCAATCACAATTAATTATCCATCTGTATTGTTGTTCATTTGTATAAGTTGTTCACTTCACAAAATTTTCTGTCCTTAATTATTTTCATAAAGTAGATTTTCAAATTTAGATGTTTCAAAACCAAACATAGAAGACACATTTCACATTTTTATCACAAAATATAAAATTAACTTCATTTCCTATTGTTTTCAGGTCATCCATCCCTGGCACATCGTTGACGATCTACAACTCTTCAGATAAGGTGACACATAGTCCGAAGTAGGTTAAGTCTTGTAGTTGTTCACTTCACAAAATATAAAATTAACTTCATTTCTTATTGTTTCCAGGTCATCCATCCCTGGCACATCGTTGACTATCTACAACTCTAACAGTTCGGACAAAGTTGACATGGCGGCACTCAGAGACTTGATTCACGATCTTGGCAAGGATAAGGTCTACCTTGATCTTTCGCCTGAAATGATGAATGAGCTGAATCAGAAAGGCACAGGCTCTGTCCTGAGTTCGGCCAGCGGACTTGTATTTGCCAGTATTGTTTGTCTCCTCTGCATCAATTACTACAATTAAGACTCACCAGTGCTGTGATAATCATTCGAACATTTATTTCATTCACCATTAAGCTGCGTTGAATGCCGGTCCACACGCTCAAGTTTACATCAGTCGAAGACGGATCGTTTGGTTCAAGCAAAAGACGGATGTAAAATTGCGCTCAAACGCATCATCTTTTGTCGTCCGTTTTCCTATTTTTGTGCTCACAAGCTCAGTATTTTTTCGCCAATTCAACTGGATAATGCTATATTTAACAACATCATGACAATAATATTACTGTAAATCGCAAAATGGCTTTGTTTACATGCCATATCTCGAGACACAGTGATTGTAAATGGATTGAAATTTGTAGATAGTATTCTCATCAACAATATAGTACATCTTAATATATCATGATAGTAAATCATAATATAAACATCAAATTCTGAGAGTATCATGAGAATCAAGAAAGAAAAACGGGTTAAATGGCGTTGGATAGCCCAAATTACAAGCGAGAGCAGAGGACTGTCGATAAATATAAAGAGCAAAATATTGAATGATAATATGCTAGAATAAAGAGAGCAATAATTAATAGATTGAATGTAGAAAGTAATATTTTCAGCATTAAATTTATACCAGAAGTGACTTATTTGGTTACTCACCAGCAAGTAGTTTTCTTCAAATACTAAATACCAACTTACTCCAGGAATTGGAATTAGGTTTGTGGCAGGACAAGACGGAGTCGGGAAAAGGTGTTGGCCTCTCTTGTACATCTGCTACCCCTATCCGATGTATGTTAATTCTGGCATCAATTTAATTACTGATCAGTCCGAAAATTGCTTGGAAGATAACTTTACTATATTGACTATTACTTTACACTGCTGTACAATTCAAAGTCCGATCGCACTAGTTGAATATTTCAATTTATATATTCACAAATAACAAGGAAAAACTGTACTTTTCCCCAACTAGGGACAGTTAATATATCGATAATAATTTTAACACAACGACGAACGTGTAAAATTGAATTTCAACGGCAACAATCGAAAAAAAACAGCAACGATCCTGTTTTTTCACCGTCCGATCCGAGCTGACAACTTCAACTGACGATTATGCGATAGAATAATCTAAATACTAACTTATCCGCTAGGGCGCAGCAGCTGCCGGCCTCGCCACTACAACTACCGCTAGACTTAAAACTAATTTAAACTAGACTTAATCTAAATACGCTAAAGGGCGTCACCAGGCGTTATATACAATCGATAAAAAAACTTGCTTATTTTCAAGTACTCGCGAGGCATTTTATTAATTGGAGGGCGCTGAATTCCAATCTGAAATCACAATTTCTCTATCTCCATTTTTACGCGATTTAGGTTTTGGTGGATAGGCAAAAGACGGACGGTTTGATGGAAATAGATTCCCGGCCGCTACATTTTAAGTTTGACGACTTAAGCTTGAAGACCCATCCGTTTTACCGTCCCGACGCAACGACTTACATGCTCCGACTTTTGCTTGAGCAAACGACTGAAGCTAAACTTGAGCATCTGGACCGGGCTTTACACCAAAGTTATTAACAAAATGTTTATTTCTCCTTCCTTATAGATTCTATTAGAGTGAACATAACTTATCATACACATGATGAACATAAATGTGTTTGTCAAGTTTTGTTCAATCTAATAGAATCTATAAGGACGGAAATAGTATATTTCGCACCTAGAGCAGAAAATGAGATTTTTCCAGCTCGAAATCGGTTTTCAAGTCCGAGGCCGTAGGCCGAGGACTAGAAAAGATGAGAGCTGGAAAAACATTTTTGCCCGTGGTGCGAACGATATTTTTCGCCACACTACAGGCATTGCTGACAAAATAAATAAAGAATACTCGTTAAGCTATCGTACCTATCTCTTGATTTTAGTGGTAGAAGATTTGCAGTCAGGATTTCAGATTCTTTTAAAATTTCACTTGGAATACCACAGTCATCTTCAAGCATTTTTGAAAATTCGGAATGCACTAATCAACAATAAATAATTGAATAAAACTGGTTGCGAAGCGAATTAGTTTGATTCGAAACTGGAACTGAAATCATGGCGACTTCAGCTGATGATGAAAGTGGACACTCGCCCGATCTAGCGGATGACTTATTAACTACTTCCATGAGCGGCTGGAAAGAGACAACTTTCTGGCCTAGACTGGAAAAGAAACCCTCTTCTGACGTCGTCTGCAAACAAGGTCTTTCAGATCTACGTAGGGACTGGAAAACAGCTGCTTTCTGTGCAATGTGGCGAAAAATAAACATTTTGTTAATAACTTTGGTGTAACGCAGCTTTAGAATCATCACTATCACCCTCAAAACTATTCATGAAATTAGGAAATAATTTGCATCACAATTCATTTCGATTGATATTTGAAAGGCTTTTTACTGAAGTAGTTTGGAGAGCACGTTTAGTAGAAGTCAAGTCTGTGTAACTCCTGAAATTCTGATTCACTGTTATAAATCGGGTGCGGCATCAAATTTTCCTTTTCTAAAGTCAACGCCATTCAGTCAGCTGATGTCGTTGTAAAGCAAATTTGGTCACGTTAGAGAGGCCAAACCATAAAGTATTCTTCCCAACATTCTCAGTCGCCTGGTACTACTCTTTGGTAGAGAGTTAGTGGGGAGGATATTTTTAATATTCTTTCCGAAGAATGGACATTGATATGTCCAAAGCTCCGCCAATTTATGTACATGCATAACAATATGATTATTATCTATAGTTATTATATTACAAATTGCTTTTTCATATCATATACAGTTCAATAATTATTTTCTCAGTCTATATTATGTAAATTCATCTATAATTTTGCTGTATTGTAAGCTATTGTATATAAGTGTATAAGCCAGTATATATTGTAATCTACATAAATAAAGTACTCAATCAATCAATCAATCAATCGCCATCATGCATTGAAACAATGAGAAGCGGATGTTTTTTGATCACAACCCTGCGCGCATTTCGAAATCGCTATAATTTAGCCCCTTTGGCTACTGTCACGGAGCGGAAATCAATTGTTACGTGGGTCACTACGTTCAGACAAACTGCAAGTGCGACAAGACGGAGAACTGAAGTCCCTCGGCACATTAGGTCACCTGAGAACGTTGAGGCAGTAAAGGTTTCAATGTTGAGGTCCTTGAGATTTTTTTCTATGGGTGTTTTTGAAATCCCTTGTTCATGTGAACTATTCAAGGACCATACAAGATTTGAAGACCAATATCAGGGAAGAAATTGCTGACAACGCCTGCAGGGGAGTCATGGCAAACGCCAGAAATCGTTTTACTCAGTGTATGGAGAATAGGGGATGTCACCTACCCCCATTCAAAACAAATTGAAACAAAACTTTATAATGTGTCTTCATTACAGAATAGTATAATTCGCACCTAGAGCAGAAAATGAGATTTTTCCGGCTCGAAATCGGTTTTCAAGTCCGAGGCCGTAGGCCTCGGACTAGAAAAGATTTAGAGCCGGAAAAACATTTTTGCCCGTGGTGCGAACGCTATTTTTCGCCACACACAAAAATAAACAATATATATATGAGAATAGTTGTTTACTAAGCACTTCCGAAAGCAGAAGTGGAAGGTGATAGCTCTAGCAAATCTGAGGTAATCTGAATATCAGGAAATTGTCCAAGTATTTTTATTTTTTATTCTGATTTGTCTAAATAACCTAAAAGATGATGTTCAATTATGTGGGAGGTTGAGTTTATACTCTATTATTCTTTCAAATGACAATAAGATGATATTATTATAAATGTTTTAATTATTGAATAATGAACTCAAATAATGAAAAGTTTTTTGATCGGCTGTTTTTTGATCACCTTTCTTAGTTCCATGTTAGCGGCTGGAAAGGGTACTCTTTCCGGCCTAGGCCGGAAAGAAACCAGTTCTGACGTCAGACGAGAGTCGTCTGCAAACAATGTCTTTCAGATCTACGTAGGGACTGGAAAACAGTTGATTTTTGTGCAGTGTGGCGAAAAATAAATACTAACTTTCTAATTCATACAAAGATTTCTATTCACTTAAAAAAAGAATTTTCGCTGCCGCACCCTGTACTATTACTATTGAAATTATTCATAAAAGTAGAGGATAATTTGTATCGCAAATAATTTTGATGAAGATTTAAGAGATTTCCTACTCAAGTAGGTTGAGGAGCAAGTTCAGTAAAAATTGTCTAAAACTATGATACACGTTTATAATACAACAGCATAATACCGGATCTTTCAAAAAGAATAACCCAATTTTAGAAAGTTATATTTATTTTTTAAAATGGTGTACACAAACCAATTTTACATCAAATTACTCACAGGAGTATCAAGTTTATGATGATGTATTATAAGTGTTTTATTAGCCCTCCTTTTGAGGCTCGGACATCTAGACGGTAGCCAAATTCATCCCAGACTGTTCGCAAGATGTCTTCTCGGACTGTAGCTACTGCATCAGTTACCCTGGTTCTAGCTCCTCAATATCAAGTGCTTAAATATTAAACACGATATTTAAGCACTTGATATTGAGGAGCTAAAACCAGGGTAACTGATGCAGTAGCTACAGTCCGAGAAGACATCTTGCGAACAGTCTGGGATGAATTTGGCTACCGTCTAGATGTCGTCCGAGCCTCAAAAGGAGGGCACATTGAACACTTATAATTCATTATCATAAACTTGAGTAATTTGATGTAAAATTGGTTTGAGTGCACCATTTTTTAAAATGAATATAACTGTTTATACTGTTTATAACTGTTGAAACTGGTAATTCTTTTTGAAACACCCGGTATTATACTGTTGCTAACATACTGTCTATTTTTTGATTTAATTGGAAGTAATACGCTGTTATAAAACTATTGTTTAGTGTTTAGTTTACTATTGTTTAGTTTATGTAAACTAAACTATTGTTTAGTTTATTGTAACTACTGGTATATAAACTATTGTATTCATAACTGTAAGCACGATGTGGAACGCCTCCACCAAAATATGTAAGCAAGATGTGCCTACACCAAATATGTAAGGGGGAAAAACTATGATATCAAGAAAAGAACAAAATAACTAGAACTTTAATTAATGAATCTTTAACATATATACATTTGAACAAAACAAGATTAATTTGATTATAAAACAATATCTGATATGAATTAATGGGGAAAACACTCGCTTGCTGCTAATGATGATTCAATGTTTGTGGCTATGAAAATTTAAGAACAAATGATTCAGTAGTCACCTACCTTTTTGAAATAGCTTCCCACTTTGGCATCCACTGGTATTTCGCGACTTTAGTATTTTAAAAAGAACAAATATTAACTGAACCAATGAATAGGCTCAGAACCCGTCTCCCTCAACAATACAATTATTTTTATACTGCCCGATCTGTGACAGAATAATTGTACTATTAAACGAACCGAAAACTATCCCCTTCACCAGAACAGCCGGACTTTACTCACAGTCCTATCGAACGAGCTCACACACCGACCAAAAGAGAAATTTTGGGTATTAAATATAACTCAGTCAATGCCAAACATGAAGCCATTTCAAGTACATATTTTTATCTGTCACACAAGCAGCACGTTTGTTATTAAAAACAAAAGAGAAGCTACATTAATTTTGACAACAAATGAAATAAACAATCTTTCTGTCGATGACAAAGATTGTTCAAAGACAAAAACACTGTTCATTAAACTTTTCCAATTTAAAACTCTAAAATCCTGATCAATATGAGATAAATATATGATTCATATATTATATATCCCATATGACCAGGTGACATAACTCATCTGAAAGTAGTTTTGCTAGTTCTCTTACAAAAAATTGAGCTTATTCGTTTTGTGTGTAGAACAAATGAAATAATATAATATTTATGATTACTCTATTGTTGTCAACCTTTTTGTTATCAAATACCTGTTGAGAAATTTATGTAATTTTATATAAAATTCCATTCATGCTATAAAATAGAAACATGATGTTTATTTAAAATTTGGAATCATATCTACAGTGATGTCCACGTTATAATGGCAGTGTTTGATTAGAAATGGTATTGCTATCCTTGTCTATCATTCAACAAAGCGGACAGCGCTATCTCTTTCTCGCTTTGCTGTGTTGCCAGATCGTCTTTTAACAATGTAGAAATAATAATTAATTAACAATTTTTAATCTTGATTATTAAATTCCATTAGAAATCAAATATATTTTCTTGCTTGATAAATATAATTATTGATTTTTTTAACAAAAATGAACAGTTAATATTAGATCAATAAACCTGTATCAGTTACCCTCCATAGAAGGCATTGACAAGACAGAGGATCGGCAACGTTGCTCTTCTATCTTTCTCCACTGCCATTATAACGTGGACCTCAATATAGAGATAGAAATGGTTTTGGTATCTTATTTGGAATGAGATGTATCTAGACTTCGGTAGTTTTCACGCTTATGATACTAGAGCCGAATTTGAATAATAGTGTTTACCTTGTAACGGTGACTGTACATAGTTATGTTGCATTTCATGATAACATATTGTAGGTTTTCTAAAAAAATTCTCTACTCTGCTCTTTTTAAGTAGTCTTGGCAAATCTGTAATATATTTCATGTTGAGATAAAAATGTTATAGTGGAATTCGACAACATCTTTTTTCTTTTTCCTTTCTTTATCTTAATATGGAGAAGTTCCACAATATCTCTGATAAAAGTGTTAAATTTATATTTCATGTTGTGTTGGTATGGAGCGATACCACGTGACGAGTTATAATCTAATTAAATTGACAAAGTAAGTTATAAATTCGCAACCAATTTCATTGGTTCAGAATTTTTCTTAATATCTCAATATTTTCAAGTTCTGAGAGTTTATTGAATGTAATCATCGTATTATATTCGGTTTTTAATCAAATCAAATTAAAAATTTCTAGTTTATTTATTTCTGGACTGAAATGTGGACTCAAATCAATTTAAGTGGATAGCATAACCTATAATTTTTATTCATTCATAACTCTACCTCCATTGTATTATCATTCATCCCATCATAATCACCTAGGCTTAAAATACTTCTAGAAAGTCGCCTTTGTAAAAATAAATTTTCCTGGACCGAAAATCAAGTGACGAAGCAGTGTGTGATTATATAACCTTAACTTTTGGACAACATTAACATTTTATCATTTTTGGAGAGAAATAGTACAGGCTCAGCCTAGTTTTTCCTCCAATGTCATAATTGTATTATGATTATAGTGTTTTATGCAATAAATGAATGAATAAATAAATAAATTCTACTATTACAGAACTTGGCAAGAAGTGACTAAAATTCTCAATAAAAAAAATCGTGATTTATTCAAGATGCATATACAGAATCGAACCAAGCCACTGAAAATACAAGTAACTATTTAATCATATTAGAATCAAAGTTCTCCACCGTTATCTGTGGATACAGGTTTCTCATCTGCATTAATTAAACAAGTCCTGTACTTTGGAAACTCATCAATTGAAAGCTAGTCCAAACTGTTTCTTCAATTTGTAGAATTTCTAATATTTTATTCTATATTGGTTCATACAATAAGTACATTACCAAAATGATAGGGAGAGAAAAATAAGATAAGTCCCCAAATTTAGATAAGGTTACCCACAAGTTTCTATCTAGATGCTGTGAACTCCAAGATTCGTTGTTATACCTCCATTTCTTGAATTGTGTCTATTCTAATAATAATTGTGAATTTTTATAAATAAACTTTCTCCAGTTGACTATTGGGTTCCTGTAAGTTATTCCATTTCCTAGTTGGTCAGATTTTCCAACTGAAAGCTGTAAATTGATTCTTTATTCTTCAATTCTCAGTTTATCAGAGATTGACAATGGTGTAATAACCGAAACCGGTCTTTCTAATTATCAATAAATCAGTGGTTTTTTGACAATTTCTTAGTCTTTTTTCATTCAATATGAATAATTACCACAATATCAACTTCTCAACTACACAAAAAGTAAATTGATTCAACGATACTTCAAATTCCTCTGGAGGTCAGTTTCAAGTCAATATCCAGATAATATGATTAGTTCATAACTCATTTTTTAAGTTAAGTTTCTAATAATTAGCATAGAGAAATAATAGCATAAGTAGATATCCCATGGTATAGGGCGTTTATGTCGCAACTTTTACTGTTATCTCAAGCCGATTACTGTCGATTATTGTCGATTTTTACTGTTTTGGCCGGGTGAGATTGTAGAAGGGCACAATATTGATTGATTGATTGAGTACTTTATTTATGTAGATTACAATATATACTTGCTTATACACTTATATACAATAGCTTACAATACAGCAAAATTATAGATGAATTTACATAATATAGACTAAGAAAATAATTATTGAACTGTATATGATATGAAAAAGCAGTTTGTAATATAATAACTATAGATAATAATCATATTGTTATGCATCTACATAAATTGGCGGAGCTTTGGACATATCAATGTCCATTCTTCGGAAAGAATATTAAAAATATCCTCCCCACTAACTCTCTACCAAAAGATGTAATATGTAATATGAGAGACTACCAGCGTCACACAGCTGCATAGGAAAGAACTACGTGGACTATCGGCTTGAGATAACAGTAAAAGTTACGACATAAACACCCTATACAATGATATATCTACTTATGCTATTGTTTCTCTATGTAATTGGTGGCTTTATCATTTTTTATTTCTTTCATGATTTTGTAGCACCTGGTGTATTTCATGAAAAATGCGAATCTCCCAGATTTGGATGATATTCGTGCTATGGATAGAGGTTGACCTAACAAGTGTCGTGCTATAATATGAGACGTTTCGCTACAATACAGGGTGAGTTATTCACTCAAACAAAATAGTTATTTGTGCAACTAGTGCGCAAAGTGACAGTTTGCTGCACCGAAAGAAACGTTTACGCCCGAGCCGTAGGCGAGGGCGGAATGGTTTGTTGAGTGCAGCAGAGGAACTTTGCGCACGTATTTCACATTAAGTTTTTCCTACAGTTACCATTGAATATGAAAAGTGGGTAATTATGGGTAAAATTGCCTGAATAATGTAGTAGTGTTTGAATGAAGAGGCGGCTGTGTGCTGAATGTGGTGGCTGTTGGCTGTCGCTGTCCTCGTTGTCGTTGGTTATAATATCTACTTAATAATTAGCGCGTTGTGCTTCGTTGCTCACTATAGCAGCCCAGTCACTGTTACCAACTTCATTTTGATTTTGCTGCACTGTTGCTCCATATAACCTACTGAGTATTTTGCGTTGCCATGTTGCAAATCTGGAGTGCAGAAAAATTTTTCCCGCACTAGAGCGGAAAAGTGATTCTTTGCGTTCTGTAATCAGTGCAGCAATGGCCACTTTTCAACGTAACTGTAGGAAAAAATATTACCTACACTCTCAGAGCAGAAAAATCACTCATCTTCAAATGCTTATAACTTAAGAATAGGAGTGATTTTTGCCAATGTGATAACATATTATTGTTCATTTCATCAAGTGGAAAGTTTTCATTATTCCTGAGAGTTTGAGCGATTTTAATTCTCGACCATTTTTGCAAAAATCCATGATGTATTCATCATGGATTTCATGAAAAATACAAATCTGCATTATTTTACACTACTCAGATTTGACACTACCCACGTATTCTGTTAGTGTCAGATAGTAAGAAGTGTCTATAGTAAGACTAAGTAGTGTCTATAGTAAGAATTTTGACTTGATTTGAGAAGAATATTGTTTGTGAAGGTAATGCCCATTAGTTCAGCCTTCTATATTCGTCAAGGAATGTTATTTTTCACATGAATGGATACTTTGCTTTTGCATTAAACTAACAATTCTTGCTTCATTGTCTCATCCCTTCTTTCTTTATTGTTATATATGACATAATATGGTATTACCAGCGATCTAAGAAAATTGAAAATAGCTCCAAAAACATAATTTTCACCACCGAACATTTCTGGTTAAGCCAAAGCCACGATATTTCATATTAATCATTTAAATTATCATATCGATATCAAGTATAAAAAAATTGCATGGTTGCCTGTAAAGTTGGTATATGGGCAAAAGTTTTACGTGACAACGACTTTGAGTGGTAAAATAATTTTAATGTGAAATCATTGTATAGTAGGAAGAAGATGAAAAAATAATAACTCACAATGAGAGTGAGTGAGAGGCACGCGTCCCTTCCATCGGCATGGTTAGCCCGCGCCCACCTATGAGCGAGAGAGACAACCATTGACTTGACATTTTGAAGTAGTGGCGCAGTCGCAGGAGATTGCTTGCGGCGCCTGCGCAGGTTGACTGCTCCGTTTCACTCTCTCTCCAGGTGATGCCTTCGGGCTGCGTGCTTGCTGCTGCTTTGCTCGCCACTGCTCCTATTCGTGCTCTTTCCAGACAACCGTGAACCGAAACGAACGCTCTCACTCGCTCTCATTGTGAGCGCATAATGTGGGAACGTAACGCAGTTTCTTGAAGTGTCTCCCGGCAAACCAATTTATAAGACATTGTCACGTCAAAAGTGGGCTTATTTTTGTCGAGGAATTTTTTATAGATAAATAAGAAAGAACTTATTTATGTGGAAGTTCTTAACATCGACAAACCACGCTAATAATATATAGTGAGGTCCACGTTATAATGGCAGTGTTTGATTAGCAATGGTATTGCTATCCTTGTCTATCATTCAACAAAGCGGATAGCGCTATCTCTTTCTCGCTTTGCTCTGTTGTCAGATCGTCTTTTATCAATGTAGAAGTAATAATTTCATCTCAATTATGAAAAATATAATTTCTTGCTCAATAAAATATAATTGATTATATTAAAGGAGGATGAACAGGTTATATTACATCAATGAACCTGTATCAGCTACCGTCTATAGGAGGAATTGACAAGACAGAGGATCGGCAACGTTGTTCTCCTATCTTCCTTCACTGCCATTATAACGTGGACCTAACTATAGTAAGAATAACAGTAATATTGAAGTTGAAATCGTTTTATTAGGCTAATCATTCCATATTTTAGGTAGAAATTTCCTTGAATGAAAATAATAGAAAGAGCTTACTTTGAGAAACGTTTATTTACAGTAAAATATTACATGATAGGAATTTTACCCGCGTACAATATATTTTATTCACTGAGATGACGCAACATTCGAGATAAATCCATTATCCATTCGCACACGTTTAGGGACGGATTTTGAGATCGTTGCCAGCACTGTTACAAATATATTTAAATTGTCATCCTGAAATGAAAGTACAGTATTTTTCAGTCTCTTTGATTCATTGAAATACTTTATATAAATTATTCGAGTCATTTTTTATCATACTTCAGATTAGTCCTTTTCATCATACTTATTTATGGTTGTACATAAGTACTTGAAGCACGTTAGAATAGTTATTAGTTCAACAACATAGTTTTGAATAAAATGACGTCTCGTTTTTTACATGAAGATTTCAATTTTATTGATGTCATGCATTGTACAATAATACAATATTGACACAAGTCAAATACATAGTCACAATGGTAAATTACATTGTAAAAAATATTAAGATATTTAAATAACAAGAAATAATTCAATTCGCTGCCAAGATGGCAAGAATCACATCATTTTAAAAATGTCTCAATTCAAAAAATTCCATTATACTGTAAAAGGATTTTTCGATCAGCCAATTCTTCAACTTAATCTTGAACAAAACTTCAGAGTCAATCTCAGATATAACAGATTGACATTTATTTATTCATATGGGTGTTTCAAAAATAATGACCGAATTTTTAACAGTTATATTTATTTTTAAAACTGGTGTACACAAACCAATTTTACATCAAACTACTCACAGAAGTATCAAGTTTATGATGATGTATTATAAGTGTTCTATGTGCCCTCCTATTGAGGCTCGGACGACATCTAGACGGTAGCCAAATTCATCCCAGACTGTTTGCAAGATGTCTTCTCGGATTGTAGCTACTGCATCAGTTACCCTGGTTCTTAGCTCCTCAATATCAAAATATCAAATGCTCAGGGAGGAACAACGTTAAAAATCGTGTTTATGTTTCTTCCTTAGCACTTGATGTTGAGGAGCTAAAAACCTGGATAACTGATGCAGTAGCTACAGTCCGAGAAGACATCTTGCGAACAGTCTGGGATGAATTTGGCTACCGTCTAGATGTCGTCCGAGCCTCAAAAGGAGGGCACATAGAACACTTTTAATAGATCATCATAAACTTTATGCTTCTGTGAGTAATTTGATGTAAAATTGGTTTGTGTGCACCATTTTTAAAAATAAATACCTATAACTGTTTCAAATTGGGTAATTCTTTTTGAAACACCCTATTGCTGTCATGACAGTTCCAATCAAAGCGAGTAACCTTTTTCATTGAGAATTGTTTGTAACCTCATAATTTAGAAGTTATAATTTAATAGGGTAACTTAATAATTTTTAACCTATCCAAGGGCGAATGGTTGCAACTATCACTATCCACAAAATTATACAGAGTGAGTCATTTATGTATGGGAACCCTTCAATAAGTTGGAGACTGTTGTAGATATAATACTGTAATTTTCAGGATAAGTTATTGGTCGAATACTCATAATTGGGTCGAGTTTCAGTTGTAATAATAATTATTATTATTACCCTTCAATAAGTTGGAGACTGTTGTAGATATAATACTGTAACTTTCAGGATAATTTATTGGTCAAATACTCTACCTTTTGAAGTACAACTGAACTTCAACCCCTCATAAGGGGGTGACTTAGGGGTTGCAACTCCAATATTTTAAATGGAAACACCCATTGTGTGGTACACAATTTTAAAGGCCTTTTTAAAACAAGAAATATAATATCAATTGAAATGTTCTATGATACTTTCAACCAAAATGACGGCTGATTGAAGTTTTTGGGGTAACTCTGTAGACAGCCGAAGAATCTTCATCATGCAGAAAAAGATATTGAGAGTTATCTGTAGACTGAGATCAAGGGACTCATGTAAAGCATTTTTCAAAGACCTTAACATACTCACACTTCCTTCCATTTACATTTACCAGCTAGTAGTTTTTGTTAAAGTAAATATCAATAAGTTCCAATTTTGTACAGATAATCATGAATATAATACTCGGAATAGAAATATTATTGCATTTCCAATCCATAGAAATGTAGCTTTTGAAAAAACTCCATTTTATTCAGGAATGAGACTCTATAATAGGCTGCCAACAGACATTCGAAACATTGAATCAGTCATTTTATTCAAACAGGCAGTCAGAAAAATGTTATTAGAGAAAAGCCTATACGCTATCTCAGAATTTTATTCACAAGAAAATTGATTTTTTTATTTATGATATATATCATTACCATCCTTAACACTTTGACTGCCGCGTGAGTCCACAGTGGACTCACATTGTATTGAGCCTACCGGCCGCGTGAATCCAAGGGACTCACAGGCACTTCTTTCAGAAAAGGCCGTGTGATGTCGCAGTGGCTTCACATTCCTATGCATTTCATACTATTCGAAAGTGCATGGCCAGTAGGTACTAAAACTGCCATGGCCTGGTCATATGAGTGTTTGTTCTATTTTTATTTTGCATAAAAGTAAAAATCCATCACAATTCCTTTTAAACCTTTGAAATAATTTTTCCATTTATTTCATTTCTAATTCAAACATTTCTAATTCCACATGAAATCAGCTGTTTCTTTTTAGCTTCAATAACATATTTTTGTTTCACAAGGAGTTGCTATCAAGAAGCTTCCTTCTGTATTGATAAACTATTTTCAATAATTATTGAAACGTGTTTCTATGAAGTTTGTTAGTGGTGATTGTGATGGTGAAAAGTTTCTGAAATGGCAAGTGAATATCAATCCGAGCAAGTTTGTATAAATAAACTTTTACAGGACTTATTATCTGATGAAGAGTCGGATATTCAAGAGTTAGATGATACTTATTTTTGTCTGATGAATACAAACCTAGTGAAAATAGTGATGACTCCAGTAAAGAACAACCTCAACAAAAAAAAAACAAAAAAATGTCAGAAATTCCAATGTAGGCGAACCAGTTGCTTCTACAAGTGCACATCCACCAATAGATTCTTCAATAACTAATACAATTGAAAGAGTGATAAGTGAATTCCTGATTTCCGATAGTGATTGTTTTTTCAAGATAAATACTCTTTCTTATGTGTGAAATTATATTTCAATATTATTAGAAAAGATTCAAACATTTGAATATTGTTTATTTCTTCACAAGACCTGAAAAATGATTAGGAAAGTGTGGTGACACGTTGATCTCACGCGGCTCATGTGGTCTCCAGGACCACTTATGGCCGCGTGAGACCAATGCGTCACCACAATTTAAAATTGAAATAACAGCTTCAATTTTAGTCCAAAACTATTTTGGACTAAATATTTGTTCATTACATACATAATTTTGAAATAATATAAGAAAAAGTTGGTTGGCCAGAATGGAAGTTTTTTCTCAAGTATAGGTGGCAGTCAAAGTGTTAAAGGTACTTGACACTTGATACCTGAATAAATATTTTATTATTTTGATTGTATGATTGATTAGTATTAGTGCTGACAAGTTATCTGTCAAATGGGATTATTCCCAAAATTGATGTAATGTAATGATTAATAATGAATAAATAAATAAATAAATTTGTTTTCAAGGAAATGGGGGGTCGAGTTTCAGTTGTACGTCAAAAAGACAGTAGAGTATTTGACCAATAACTTATAAGTTACTAAGAGTTACAGTATTATATCCACAACAGTCTCCAACTTATTGAACGGTTCCCATATAACTCACTCTGTATATATTAATTCAGGTAACAATTATAATAATTTAAGTAGCGTACGGTACCGTACATTTTTAACAAGTAAGTTATGTTCAAATCTATGTTTGAACTATGATAGATTGATTTATTTATTTTTATTTATTAATTACTCGAAGAGTAATTACTTAGTAACGAAGAGTTACTAGAACATAACTTGATTGGGATATGAATATTGATAGGTGGGGTAGTTATGAAAGGTTAAATAGTTGGGTTAGAAGTTAATAGTAAATTTTGGCTGAAGAGTTACATGAGGCCGTTCATATTATAAAGTTATCAAGTTATAACTTTTTTGAAAGGTTAATACAGTATAATGATCAGGAGTGGGTTACATTTATAATGGAAGTAGGTAGGTTACATAAATCCTTAGCCCAGATTCTGTATCTGGTCCAAGAATAATTCATACTGCAGAATGTAGAAAGCTATTTTTTCTCCATGATAAAATCTACAAAACAGTTTGCTGAATATTTTTGGTATCCTTCACAATAAATGGGATTAATCATAGCTATTCAATAGGGATTTACAAATTGATTGGAGAGAAAGATAATTAGGAGTAAGTTACATTTCAATATTGATAAAATCATACTGTAGAGAGAGAAAAGCGACTTTTTCTCCATGATAAAATCTACAAAACAGTTTGCTGAATATTTTTGGTATCCTTCACAATAAATGGGATTAATCATAGCTATTTAATAGGGATTTACAAACTGATTGGAGAGAAAGATGATTTGGAGTAAGTTACATTTTAATATTGATAAAATCATACTGTAGAAAGAGAAAAGCGATTTTTTTCTCCATGATAAAATCTACAAAACAGTTGGCTGAATATTTTTGGTATCCTTCACAATAAATGGGATTAATCATAGCTATTTAATAGGGATTTACAAACTGATTGAAGAGAAAGATGATTAGGAGTAAGTTACATTTTAATATTGATAAAATCATACTGTAGAAAGAGAAAAGCGATTTTTTTTCCATGATAAAATCTACAAAACAGTTGGCTGAATATTTTTGGTATCCTTCACAATAAATGGGATTAATCATAGCTATTAATAGGGATTTACAAACTGATTGAAGAAAAGATGATTTGGAGTAAGTTACATTTTAATATTGATAAAATCATACTGTAGAAAGAGAAAAGCGATTTTTTTCTCCCGATAAAATCTACAAAACAGTTTGCTGAATATTTTTGGTATCCTTCACAATAAATGGGATTAATCATAGCTATTTAATAGGGATTTACAAACTGATTGGAGAGAAAGATAATTAGGATTAAGTTACATTTCAATATTGATAAAATCATACTGTAGAGAGAGGAAAGCGACTTTTTCTCCATGATAAAATCTACAGAACAGTTGGCTGAATATTCTTTTGTATTTCTCACAATGAATGGGATTTTTTTTAACATCTTTATTGCCCATAAAAACAAAATATAAAATAAAAACTTACAAAAGAAATATTCTAGATTATAATATTATGCTATTTTACAGATAAATTAAAATTACATGGCACCACCCTGCAAGGGCAAAACCCTGACCGCTGAGTGAGAGTATCAGCTGTTTAGACATATAAAATTTATTTACTAATAATCAAAGCTACAAAAAATCGAAGTTAACAATGAATTACTAGTAATTATAATATTTTACTGATGTCGAAGAAAAATTTTTGTAGCTTATTTATCTGTTCCATCCTCTGTCTACCCCTATTAGAAAGAGATTCTGACAATAATAGCTATTCAATAGGGATTTACAAATTGATTGGAGAGAAAAATTACACTGATATTTCCTAACATTTTCTATTTGACAACTAAAAAATAACATCAATATAAGAAAAGTTTTTGTTTTTCTTAACTTTTGTACTCAATTCTCTGGAACAGCAGAACATAAGAACAAGATAAAATTTGAAGGTTGTCAACTCAGAAGCTTATCTCGGGCCACTCCCGTGTTTCGGATGGACACGTTAAGCCGTCGGGCCCGGCTGCCTGAAAAGCAGTCGTTAGATCATGTCAGAGGCCCTGAAATTGATCAGTTGCGACCTGAAAACTCTGACACCAGACCTGAGCCAGCCAAGTCACTCGATATTAATATCCTATTATAATTAAGCGAGAAATTTTTGTATATCTGTTTATATTTTTATATCTGGTTATTTATGCTCAACGGATTTCGAAAACGGCTCTAACGATTTTCACGAAATTTGGAACATAGTAGGTTTATGATATAAAAAATCGATTGCACTTGGTCTCATCCTTGGGAAAACTCGCTGAACGACATTAAAAGGACAATATTCATCCTTGGCTGAAACAGCTGTGACTTTCGTCGTCTGTGGATAGTAAAAAGTGAGCGAGTGATTTTGTGGAAAATCAAAATATCGCATCTCCGAAATTCATAAGCTGACGTATAGCCAGCTGTAAAATAAAATATAAACACGATCATTAATTTTAGAGAATTGTGTTCTGTTTATCAATAAATAAAAATAACGAGCGAAGCTCGGTGCCCCGATATTCATTATAATACTCAGATCTGATTCTGGGATCCCCTGTGCTAATAACTATATTGGCTGTAATTACTTGGGAAATTGAGTAAGGTGAAACTCTTCTGCTGCGAGCCAGAATAGAAACATCATATTAAATTCAGAAATGTTCAATTTTCTTTCAAAATATCCATTTTACTGCACAAAACTTTGGATATGAGAGGAACCATAACTTATCTCCTTGCATTAAATTGAGAAGTCATGAGAAAATATTGCTTTTTCTTAAATGGGGCACGAATATGTAAATATGTATTTGGATCAACATTGGCCACTCTAAAAAATATTCGAATAAGTTTCTGTTGATAGGGAGTCACTTGAATAAACTCGGGAACGACTCATCTAGTCAGAAAATATATAATTATTTCAGTCGTAATTTATTGAGTTTCACGACTGTTATAGACCGTCATTATCCCCAATTCAGCTGGGACCGACAGTTCAACAAGCCAATCCGATAACAGGTGTGTGACTTGACTAAAAACGTTCCGTCATATCTGGGATTGAACCCTGGAATTCAAGGCTATCACTAATAGGCAAGTACTTATTTGCAAGCCAATGGTCGCTCCATATCCTATAAATAATCAGAGAATTTCAGCCTCTCTATATTATATTTATTATAGAATAATGTTCAAGTTTGGAAGATTACAGAATTTCAGCCTCTCTATCAACGAAGCTATATTATATTTATTATAAATATCATGTTCAAGATTGGAACATCAGCCTTTGTAGCTTTTCATCTGTTTGTATGGATTAAGAAACTTGAGATTGTTTGATTTTCATGAGGGTAATTGCATAGTGAGAAAGTAGAGATGTAGGTAGGGGTATGCAATGTGCAATGCAATATGCAATGCTCCTGCTATAATTATAAGGAGGGTTAACTCGCTGCTTTTACATGTGGCATTCATTCTCCCTCAAAGCTTTAGAGTTTCAGAGCTAGTGATGACAAAATTTTCCAAAATTGCCTTGAACCATAGAGAAACAATAGCGTAAGTAGATATCCCATGGTATAGGGCGTTTATGTCGCAACTTTTACTGTTATCTCAAGCCGATTATTGTCGAATTTTACTGTTTTGTTGGGGTGATAGTGTATTATCCAGGCCTTGGATATATTGCCTTTAAGGCATTTATATATTTTCAGGGTCTTGAGAATATTCTTTTTAAGAAGTGGTCAGATTACAGGAATGCCTTAGTTTTCTCAAACAGATGAGAGACAGAAATTCGGGTTCTTGCAAACCCTACATGTGAAGCCTTCAAACGGTTTTACGATTACAGTGCTCCAAATTCCTTTAATAAGTTACCTCTACATATTACATCCACGGGCTCACTGATAACATTTTTGAAGAAATTGAAACACCTTTTATTCAATTTTGATTTTGATGAGATTGAGGAGTTTCTTTTTCACGTGAATTCTTTTTTTACATTCTTTTGAAAATTTCCACTATTGCTTCACAGGTTCTAACAATTTTTTCTGTCTCAGGATTTTTATTTTTTTTTCATTAATATATTATGACTTTATTCATATATTAATATATAAATGTATATGTCCTCAAATTCTTCTTTATTTATTTTCCTAGATTGTATTTACTTTTTGATTTCTATAAATAACTTCTGTAATGTTCACTCCTTTTCATTCATTTTCTGTGAATAGACAAAGATTTTCTGTTAATTTTTTTTTCGAGGCTTATGTCTCTTGCAAAGGTCAAATAGTTTAATTTTCGGAGTAGGTAACTTCAACTCAGCTAATAGCTTATGAAGTACCTTAATCATAACTCTGACGCTACTTAATGTTTTTTTTAGTTTTTAATTATTTTCATTTATATAAATAGAATTAGAAGATGATATTTTATTATGTATTTTAGTTTTTTATTTTTTGAAAATTATTGTACCGTACTGATTTGTTAAGTTCATTCACTTTTGTTTGTAAATTGTCAGTGTTATGAATAAATTTCATTTTCAATTTTAATTTCAAAATATGAGAGATTACCAGTGTCACACAGCTTCACGGAAAAGAATTACATGAACTATCGGCTTTAGATAACAGTAAAAGTTGCGACATAAAATACCATGGGATATCTACTTACGCTATTGTTTCTCTATGCTTGAACCGACCAATAGCTGAGAAGCACTGCACCACGATAGACCGCTTGAAGAACAAACTCGTTTTTTAAAGCAGTCTTGCAAGGTCTCTTGGTAAGCCAAGACATAGAGAAAATATAGCATAACATAACATTATGCTATCTTTTTTCTAAGATTTTAACAAACTGAGAACACTCCAACAGTGCAGCTGAATTGAAAAACTTATACACTCTCTGTGTATCGGCTTCCTACGAAAACTCTGTTACAGTGTCTCAGGAAATGGTCAAAATAGTCACAGATCTTGACGTCACTTGATGATCTGAGATGTTGAGGAACTGAGACCCTCGCCGCTCAAATGCACGTCTCCATCTGGATGCAGATACTACCGTTGTCACAGTTACAGTGACTCAAGTAATGCTCAAAATATACACTTGATGATCTGAGATGTCGACGAACTGACACCCTCGCTGCTCAAATGCACGTCTCCATCTGGATGCAGAGACTGCCGCCTGAGCTGCTATTATCACAGTCACAGCTGCACAGTTTGGCCTCCAAGTCGATCTCGGCCGCCGGTCGCAGCTGGCTGCCGGCGTCGTCCGACACATCGGAACCAGCATCCGGTCCCATGGTGACGCGCAGCAGCGTTTTGGGCCAGTGGTGACGGCGATTGCCCGGTCGTATGCACACTACGACGTCGGCCGTCGGAGCCTGCGTACTGCCTCGTCCGCGCATCGAGCGCGCGCCGCTCTTCTTACGCCAAGTGTCGGCGCGGTGCCACACGCGCGGAGAGTCGTTCTGAGTCAGCGTTTCTCTGTGTAAATAAATAGATAATAAATCAATCTATTTCCCATTTTTTACAGTACATACTGTATAAAATAAATAACACTTTATAATTTTATATAACAATATTACACATCAAAACATTCACAAGATACTTTTTTCCCAAAAATTGATATATAGCCTACAGTATCCCTTTTCTTCTACTCTTCACCTTCATTTCCTTACTTTTATACCCTCTACCTGCCTATTACATGGGAAACCATAGTTGGCTAGGTATTTTTCCTCCTTTCTTTCTTTTCAGGATGGACTCGTTAAGCCGTCGGTCCCGGCTGCCTAAAAAGCAGTCGTTAGGTCATGTCAGAGGCCCTGAAATTGATCAGTTGCGACCTGAAAACTCTGACACCAGACCTGAGCCAGCCAGGTCACTCGACATTATTATTATTATTCTTTTCAGCACACCCCGGCATGAGGCCTGTTTTTGTATTTCATTGGAAATGTATTTTTGATTGTGATTTTTTTCGTTTTCTGATTTCTTTAATGTATATCGTATTGTGTTGATTGCAATAAAAATTGATTGATTAATATGATATCCAACTCAGACAGCTACTATCAACAGACATGATGAAAAATGTTTATTATGCAATAGTTGAGTCCATAGCAAGATATGGCATTTTAGCCTGGTGAACTACAAATTTCTACCACATAACATTATAACATTATAAGAATGTTCTTGTATCACTTGTTTGTGAAAAAAAGAATGGCAATAAATTGATTTGATTTGATTGATTTGATTGACATTGATCCTATCTTCGAGGTTCAGAAGCTGATTTTGAGGATAATAGGACGCAAACATCCACTCTTCCCTTCAGTACTACCATCTCGGAGCTCAGCATCCTCAGCATCAGACAGATTTACATTCATAGACTTCTAACATTCACCAAAAAGAACCCACAATATTCTTCTTCAATCTGAATCACCCACGAGGAACACGCAGAAGGAACATGGACTTGGCAATTCCCAGGATGACAACATCAGCTGATCAGAGGTCAGCCACATATTTAGGATCTAAAATCTTCAATAAATTGTTGATAGCCATTAAAGAAACACTTTCAATTAATTCATTCACATTGAAGCAAAAACTGGCTGCTGAATAATGGAATCGATCATGGAGAACAATAATTAGTCCAATGAACAAAATTTTCATTCCTATTTTCTCATTTTGAATGATATATTTTTTCTCGCTAGTATTATTAACATTTTTCATATTTGAAATTCCTTCGTTAAAGGTTATCAGTTTTTTTATTGTTGTGTAACTTATAGATGTTATTTTCATAAACTTCTAATGACTTGCAAGACTTGCTAGACTTTCTTACTTTTCTGCATAAAAACTTGAACTATAGCAAAATTAGTGGCATCCTGACACGAATTCATTCATAGTTGGGGTCACATTTTTTTCTCATATAAGCAAATAATCAATCTATTGTATTAATACTATATAATAATCGTAGCTTATGCTTATTGTAATAAACTTATATCTATACTTTGAATAAACTCCTGTGGTCGTGTTGTACCCTCGACCAGAGAAATCATTATTATTATTATTAAAAATATTCAGTTATGAAAGTTAATTGATATGATTTAAGGAATGAGAGGCCATTTTTTCTCATATAAGCAATAATCATCTATTGTATTAATACTATATAATAATCGTAGCTTATGCTTATTGTAATCAACTTATATCTAACTTTGAATAAACTCCTGTGGTCGTGTTGTACCCTCGACCAGAGAAATCATTATTATTATTATTATTATTATTATTATTATTATTATTATTATTATTAAAAATATTTAGTTATGAAAGTTAATTGATATGATTTAATGAATTAGAGGTATGTTGTACCATTTACTTCGAATAATTTAGCCAGAAACACCTTAATCTACATTGTACAAAGAACTTTCAATGATTTACCCGATGATTGTGCTGAGTTTGTTAATATGCGCCTGTTGAAAAGAAATTTAAAGATCTGGTTGAACAATTACACTTTAGATGTAACATATTATTAAAGTATTGTATTGTTGTAATTCAATCTGTTCTATTTTCTGTATGTAAGTTCAGGTTGACTATAATTATATTATAACACTCTTTAGATTTTTGAGAGCTGAGCCAACAATTAATTAATCAATATCATGGTAATTTTAACTGTCAAGTGAATTCTGTAAGTAAATTTAACAGTGTAATAAACTGATAAGTAAATCAAATTGTTAAGTAAAAATAAAGTTCACTGATATATGAATCAAAATCAAATCAAATTTATTTGTTTCCAGCATTTACAGTATAAACAATATATAAAAATATATAATTGAAACAACACTCACATGGACACGCAGGTCTGTTTGTGAGTTGTTTGAGTTCGTAATTACATTATTTAAATTATTATAACTTGAGAGAAATTCCTGGAAATTAGATTTGGCTAGGTACATTGTATTGATATTGGCTAGGTACATATCTATATTTATATTTGAATTTACATGTTTTGTATAATAGTACCTTGTCAAGCAGCCTCTTTGAGGTTCGCTTAAGGTAGCTTATTTATTCAATAAACGTTTTCTCTATTCTATTCTATTCTATTATTATTATTGTTGTTATTGTTATTATCATCAATTACAAATAAAATACAATATCAATTCATAGATATCGACTGGTCCATTCGTTTTGGCTTTCGGCTTGAGTTAACAGTGAAATCAGGAACATAAACCCCCTATACCTTCTAGGATATCTTCTTATTCTATGGTGTGGGCCACTTACCGAAAACTGGAGTTGAGATCGCTGTGATGCGGCCGCACACCGCACAGCGTCTGTCTGAAGGCCTTGCGATACTTGACCGACATGACGTTGTAGAGGATCGGGTTGGCTGTGGAGCTGAGGTAGTAGAGGCAACCTGTCACGTAGAACAGCCACTCGTTGATCGTGTTGAAGTGCGGCAGCGAGTCGCGTGCGTACAAATACAGCAGTCGCTGCAGGTGGAAAGGAGCCCAACACACGAAGAACGTTATCACCACCGCAGCTGTGCACAAAAAACGCTGATTGAATTTCTCACAAATTCATTCTGTAATACCATGTACTGTAGTGAGGTTAAATTGTTCAAAAGAAGATCTATTGAATGGATATACCCTAGAATATAGGATAAAATTTTGATTAAATCATATTATCTTTTCTCTATCAAGGTATGTTTGCGGCACTCTTCCATCTCTTTCTTTTCTTTCTCTTTCCATTCTCCTTCCCTTCTCACTTCTTCATCTCTTTCATTTAATAATATGATATTGAATTTCTTATTATTTTTTGTTAATGTAATGTTGGCAACTCTCACCTGCGCACAGGATTTTCCTTGCAGGTGATTGGTTTCTTGTATTTTTGCTGTTCAAGTGAAATTTTTGAATGTATTGGTTTTGGAAGGTTCACGTTATAATGGCAGTGTTTGATTAGCAATGCTTTTGCAATTTTGTCTATCATTCAACAAAGCAGATAGCTCTATCTCTTTATCGCTTTGGTTTGTTGCCAGATCGTCCTTTAACAATGTAGAATTAATAATTTATTAACAAAATATTCCATCTTGATTATTAAATATTGAATATATAATCCAGTGTAGCCTCTGGGCAATGTTTTCTAAACTCCGGCAGCCAACATGTTAATATTATTACTATTATTTACTTATAGTACTAGAGCCTGGTTTACACTATAGAGTTAGTGGTCGAGTAACTGGCATACTATCTCTACTTTACTTACTTGGTCGAGTTACTGTTTTTTCTACAATAATTGAGAATAGTAGGTGAAGTTTTTTTTCTAGTGAACAGAACCAACCTTAAAAAGTCAATTCTTTTCAATCAATTAACACTTAAACAATTATTCATTTTTAAATAAATTATACTGTACTTTTTAATAAGGAACAATACTTCTTCAATTTGATATCCTAAGGCCCGACTCTACTCTAATAGCTCAAACTGTTTTCATTAGCATAGTAGTGGTAGAGTAGAGTGAGAAGCGGTGTTGAGGTAAAGCAAGTGGTAGAGTTGTTGCCAGATCGTCTTTTAACAATGTAGAATTGATATTTAATTGACAAAAATACTCATCTGAAATATCAAATTTTATTATGAAATTATTGAAAAATATGATTTCTTGCTTATTGCACTACAGTGTGGTCCACGTTATAATGACAGTGTTTGATTAGCAATGCTTTTCAAGTTTGTCTATCATTCAACAAGCAGATAGCTCTATCTCTTTATCGCTTTGGTTTGTTGCCAGATCGTCCTTTAACAATGTAGAATTAATAATTTATTAACAAAATATTCCATCTTGATTATTAAATATTGAATATATAATCCAGTGTAGCCTCTGGGCAATGTTTTCTAAACTCCGGCAGCCAACATGTTAATATTATTACTATTATTTACTTATAGTACTAGAGCCTGGTTTACACTATAGAGTTAGTGGTCGAGTAACTGGCATACTATCTCTACTTTACTTACTTGTCGAGTTACTGTTTTTTCTACAATAATTGAGAATAGTAGGTGAAGTTTTTTTTCTAGTGAACAGAACCAACCTTAAAAAGTCAATTCTTTTCAATCAATTAACACTTAAACAATTATTCATTTTTAAATAAATTATACTGTACTTTTTAATAAGGAACAATACTTCTTCAATTTGATATCCTAAGGCCCGACTCTACTCTAATAGCTCAAACTGTTTTCATTAGCATAGTAGTGGTAGAGTAGAGTGAGAAGCGGTGTTGAGGTAAAGCAAGTGGTAGAGTTGTTGCCAGATCGTCTTTTAACAATGTAGAATTGATATTTAATTGACAAAATATTTCATCTAAAATATGAAAATTTATTATGAAATTATTGAAAAATATGATTTCTTGCTTATTGCACTACAGTGTGGTCCACGTTATAATGGCATTCTTTGACATAATACAGTCCATAATTAATACAAGTAAAATTATTTACTGGCAGTAAAGTTATTACAAGTCGCGGATTTGAAAATCAGTAGAATAGGCATGTGCGAGTTCTCCTGCACGGGGGCTCTTGAGTATATCATTTTGTGTATGAAACCTATGCATTCTTATCACAACTGAATAATTTAATTTTTATAAATAACATTTAAAATCTGGTAACGGAGCTGAAGCCCACCTGTAGAACTCTTGTATTCTATCTAACAAAGTAAATTCTATTTCCCGTCCATGAGTGGTGTTATTCACATATAGAAAATATATCTTCCCTCTTTTCATCATCTCTTCTCTTTTTTCTAACATATCTCTGTTGAATTATGTGGATTGATTGAATGTATATTTAAAGATGTACTATAGTGAGGTGCACGTTATAATGGCATTCTTTGATTAGCAATGGTATTGCTATCCTTGTCTATCATTGAAGTGAGCGGATAGCGCTATCTCTTTCTCGCTTTGCTCTGTTGCCAGATCGTCCTTTAACAATGCAGAATTGATAATTAATCAACAAAATATTTCATCTCAATTATGAAAAATATAATTTATTGCTTAATAAAATATAACTGATTATTTAAAACGAGAATGAACAGTTAATATTACACTATTAAACCTGTATCAGCTACCGTCTATAGGACAATGACAAGACAGTGGATCGGCAACGTTGTTTCCCTATCTTTCTCGACTGCCTTTATAACGTAGACCTCACTATATGCTATTTGGAAGTCTGTAGAACTTGGGAAGATCAAACCCGGCCTTTATTCAATATTGGACGATATAGTATATTTCGCACCTAGGGCCGAAAATGAGACTTTTCCGGCTCGAAATCGGTTTTCAAGTCCGAGGCCGTAGGCCGAGGACTAGAAAAGATTGAGAGCCGGAAAAACATTTTTGCCTGTGGTGCGAACGCTATTTTTCGCCACACAGAAAAATAAACAATATATATATGAGAATAATTGTTTATTAAGCACTTGCGAAAGCAAAACAGGAAGGTCATAGCTCTAGCAAACCTGAGGTAATCTGAATATCAGGAAATTGTCCAAGTATTTTTATTTTTTATTCTGATTTTTTGTCTAAATAACCTAAAAGATTATGTTTATTTATGTAAGAGGTTGAGTTTATACTTTTTATTCTTCCAAATGACAATAAGATGATTTTATTATAAATGTTTTGATTCTTGAGTAATAAACACAAATAATGAAACGTTTTTTGATCAGCTGTTTTCAGCACCTTAAATTTGGCCAATCTGAATGTCAACGTCAAACAATACTACTTGTGTAGTTGACTTCGGAAGTTTAGGTTAGAAGTTCTAACCTACTATGAATTCGATTTGAATAATTATATATATATATCTTATCTGTATTTTATTCATCCAATTAATTATAGTATCTTATTGCAGAAACTTATTCAATTCTAGAAGCATAAACTGATTCCGTTTCATAAACCATTTTGTAAACACGTTCACATCAAATCAGAATCAGCTGACTTCAAGGTTTTTTTACAGCCCTAGGGTCGTAAAACTTTTACCGGCCTGGTCAGAAAACAATCATTTTCGGCCTCCATATGACGCACGAAAACCAGCTCATTACATCCAAGTGGGGCGAAAAGATAGTTTCAGACACTCAGAAATTCATTATGTATTCGTTGATAAATATGATTTATGGCTTGATAAAATATAATTGTTTATTTTAAACGAGAATAAACAGTTAATATTACATCAATAAACCTGTATCAACTACTGTCTATAGAAGGCATTGACAAGGATTGGTCGAGAAGACAGTTCGAGTTGTTCGTCCACACACTGACCGCGGTCACGTGGGCCACCACTTATCGAGCTGTCGACTCAAAGGGACAAGAATGTGCCAAGATGGGTCACGTCCAATTGCTTCTTGTCTGTTTGACGTCGTGTTTTCTGTCAACTGTGGACGTCTTGCGGCCTCCCTGGGGTCTTGTAATAACAAGCAAAAGGTCGCGATCCTTCACTCCGGAAACAGGGGAACATATGTTCCAGAAGTTCAAGAGGAGAACTGTTCGGTCACATGATAGAAAACTTGACATGGGTTTAGCTCAGCTCTACCACCTCTCACTCTATTACTGCAAGTTTGAGAACACTCAAAACCGAATACTGACTTACCCTCCGCTCATTCATCCTATACTATTGAATGATCAATTTCTGTTAGATATTTATATGCTTATTGACCGAGCGAAGTGAGGTCTAAGATTCAAGTCGACGGTTTGGCATTTCTCTCAATGTTTAGATGTTTATATTATTTTTATATGTTGCGCATTTACGGCGAAACGCGGTAATAGATTTTTATGAAATTTGACAGGTATGTTCCTTTTTAAATTGCGCGTCGATGTATATACAAGGTTTTTGGAAATTTTGCATTTCAAGGGTAATATAAAAGGAAAAAGAGCCTCCTTCATACACCAATATTACCGTAAAAATCAGACTATAGAATTATTCATCATAAATCAGCTGTCTAGTGGACTATAATACTACCCGTTCAAAAACATCGAACATCTTGATAATGTATCTTTCCATCAACGTTAGTAGACAGTTGACTATAATACTACCCGTTCAAAAACATCGAACATCTTGATAATGTATCTTTCCATCAACGTTAGTAGACAGTTGACTATAATACTACCCGTTCAAAAATTCGAACATCTTGAAAATGTATCTTTCCATCAACGTTAGTGGACAGTTGACTATAATACTACCCGTTCAAAAACATCGAACATCTTGAAAATGTATCTTTCCATCAACGTTGTAGACAGTTGCAGCCAGACCTGATAACAGCGCTCACACTCACATTCCGGGACGACACGTCACGGTATGATAGGACAGAAATCTCTATGTTTATTTAGGATTTTTTCTAGACATTTTAATTGATAAATTATTTATTAATTTTTGAGGAAACATGATAACAGGTCAATGTACCTACTGAGCGCGAGGTCTACTGTTCACAGAACTACTAGTATGTTTTAGCCGTTCGAAAACGGCACTAACGATTCTCAGGAAATTTGGAACGTAAGTTAGTGAGTTTTTAATATAAAAATCCGATTGCACTAGGTCTCATCCCTGAGAAAACTCGTTAAAGAACATTAAAATGATAATAATTATTCATCCTTGGAAAAACAGCTGATAATTTCGTCATCTGTCGATAATGAAAGTGAGTGAGCAAGTGCATGTGTTGTGTGTGGGACTGAGACAAAATTATGACTCACCTGTTGAAATATTGCAATCATTCAATCAGGTACTTGGAGCCGGTTGCACAAAAGCCGGTTGAATTTCAATTCTGAATTATTCCAGGAGAACCAATCAGAGAAGCCTTCTTTTTGAAATGATCTTCTCTGATTTGTTTCACTTGAAATTAATCAGGGTTAAAATTAATCGGGCCTTTGTGAGAGAGATTTTTGCGTTCCACTAGGAATTAATCTCGATACACTGTGATTAGATAGAAACTTTCTGTATAAACTATGAATATATTATAATTTCTTCTTCCGTATCAACGTTGTAGACAGTTGCAGCCAGACCTGATAACAGCGCTCACACTCACATTCCGGGACGACACGTCACGGTATGATAGGACAGAAATCTCTATGTTTATTTAGGATTTTTTCTAGACATTTTAAATTGATAAATTATTTATTAATTTTTGAGGAAACATAATAATAGGTCAATGTAACCTACTGAGCGCGATGTCTACTGTTCACAGAACTACTAGTATGTTTTAGCCGTTCGAAAACGGCACTAACGATTCTCAGGAAATTTGGAACGTAAGTTAGTGTGTTTATAATATAAAAATCCGATTGCACCAGGTCTCATCCCTGAGAAAACTCGTTAAAGAACATTAAAATGATAATAATTATTCATCCTTGGAAAAACAGCTGATAATTTCGTCATCTGTCGATAATGAAAGTGAGTGAGCAAGTGCATGCATGTGTTGTGTGTGGGACTGAGACAAAATTAAGACTCACCTGTTGAAATATTGCAATCATTCAATCAGGTACTTGGAGCCGGTTGCACAAAAGCCGGTTGAATTTTAATTCTGAATTATTCCAGGAGAACCAATCAGAGAAGCCTTCTTTTTGAAATGATCTTCTCTGATTTGTTTCACTTGAAATTAATCAGGATTAAAATTTAATCGGGCCTTTGTGAGAGAGATTTTTGCATTCCACTAGGAATTAATCTCGATACACTGTGATTAGATAGAAACTTTCTGTATAAACTATGAATATATTATAATTTCTTCTTCCGTAATAAATTTTCTATGCTTTAGTAGTCCAGACTACTCAAGCTCAGTCCCCCGATATTATAGGTTATCTAACCAAAATTACGAGAAAACTGCATATAAATTTTCTAAGTAGTTGCGAAGGTGGTAATCCATACTAAATTATACTTTGATAATCAATTAAACATATTTTTGAATGATCCGATAGTGAATTTACCCAATCAAGATTGAAAATTTTGGTAGAAATATATTTCTAAATTGTTTATAATCGATCTGGCAAAGTTGCGTGTTGCTATTCTTGAACAAAATATCTCATTTGATTTGTGAAGCTAGAAAAGGATAGAGCCATCCACTTTCCACTTTGTCAAGTGATGGACAAGGATAGCAATACCATTGCTAATCAAACACTGCCATTATAACGGGGACCTCTATATATGGAAAAACGTCAACCTTTTAAAGCCACATTAATCTGCTTAATCAGGAGCTGCTTTTGAATTATAAAAACTCCAGCATTGAAAACCGAATAATGCGAAAATGTGATAATGGAATAGATGTTCCAAGCTCAGCTAATCGGCTTACAAAGCTCAGTCCTATTTACATTTGTGGTAAATAAATATTGTTTCGCAGGAATCTTATCAGAAGGTGGGCCTAATGAATATTATGAAGCTAATGAATGTTTAATGGCCCATTAAATTCACAAAACACAATATTCTGCCGAATCTGTATTTTTAAGTACTTTGATGTGTCAAGCTAAAAATAAAAACATTCTATGGTAAATTGTATTGGGTGGAGGATTTTGTTTGTTTGTGGCATCTATAGTTTTGTTCACGCTCTAATGGCAGTGGAGGAAGATAGGAGAACAACGTTGTTGATCTTCTGCCTTGTCAATGTCTTCCATTCATTATTAATCACAATATAAAGTTAATCAACAGGATAAACCCAAAACGGTTTCTCTCCCCAACATTGATAAAAATAGTCCAAATGAGGATATGAGATGATAAAGATAATAGACTGATACCGGTATATCTGATGTTATATCAATTGCCCATCCCCACTTTAATACTATCCTGTTTAAAATCTATAATATAAAAAATAAAGAATTGGCCTATACACGAACGTCTGAAATACTAAACTGATTAACTTGAAATTTTGCACTATTGATTCTCAATTTGCCAAGAGTGTTCATAGGCCTACTTTGAATCCTTCAAGAATTTAGACGATAGTTGATACAGTTTTATTGATGTTGACTGCTCATTCTAGTTTAAAATAATCAATTATATTTTACTAGGCGTCAGGCTCGCTTCGCTCGCCATATCCGTCTAACCAGGGGGCTCCGCCCCTGGACCCCCAACTGGATCGTCCAAGAATTAGTTCATTTTTCATTTGAGCATTTTTATCATATGTTAGGACAATCCAGTCCGGGGTCCAGACTAAACGTATATGTCGTCGAAGCGAGCCTGACGGCTAGTAATATAATATTCCCAGGAATAGCTCTGATTGAAGCAGCAGTGCCCAATCAATTTTTCCGCGATAAATGCATTAAATCTTCAACTTGGTGCCAACCTAATGAAGTCATCTCAACTAATGCTTATCTGTCAAAATTATTAATTAAGTTGCCAGTTAACAACTGTTGCGAAGAGGTACTCTATCTAGATTATAGTTCTATAGTAACATATAATATGGAAATTTCAATTATAATTAAGAGATTGGGAGAAGAAGAATATACATGCTAAAAGACGAACTTTAAACCTTAAAAACCACCTTTAGAGTCGAAATATCGCCAAAAGATTTCTTAGGGCGCCTCTAAAGGGCCAACTTAACAGACCTGCCAAATTTGAACGTTCTTGGCCCGGTAGATTTTTAGTTCTGCGAGTGAGTGAGTGAGTCAATCAGTCAGTCAGTGAGTGAGTGCCATTTCGCTTTTATATATATATATAGATTAAGCTAGAAATCATATTTTTCAATAATTTCATGATGAATTTTCATAATTAGAATGAAATATTCTGTTGATCAATATTCTAAATTGTTAAAAGACAATCTGGCAACAGAGCAAAGCGAGAAAGAGATAGCGCTATCCGCTTTGTTGAATGATAGACAAGGATAGCAACACCATTGCTAATCAAACACTGCCATTATAACGTGGACCTCACTATACTACAATTACTCATCATCATCATTCATTGAAGCTAGAATAAAATACTAGAAAATCTCCCAGATTCGGCTGATATTGGGGCTAGGAGAGAATTTCGCCAATGTGATGACATATTATTAATCCTATATTTCCTACTAGCAGGGCACCCGTGCTTCGCTACGGGGGAATTGAAAGATAAGATTATTTTTGTGAACCATTTATAATCTAAATTCTACCAACATCGTTATAATCGTTTTTGAGATTAGGCAACAAGTTGGCATTGATGTGTTGGAAGTGCTCTGTAGAATAGTAGTCCAATTGCAGCGAATTTTGTAGAATATTGGGAAAAGGAACAACAGCTATTTGGCCGTTATAAAAAATAACCCTTTTCTTCCGCCCAAGTTAAATTTTGGCTGAATTTCCTCATTCTTTGCAAACAGATTCCACAACGGACACTTCTGAAGTTTTGAAAATACCCTCCATAAATCATACTGAATTATTAAAATTTCATCGAAATTGTTTAAGCAGTTATCGCGATCGGATATACAAACAAAATTAAATTAGTCTTGATAGAATAGGATCACTTGATAAAAGCAACTCCCATAAAAGTTTGTTTTATGAAAAATAAAAACTATCTATACTCCAGGAATAGCTCTGATTGAAGCAGCAGTGCCCAATCAATTTTTTCTCGATAGATGCATTTTGATTCGTTCTTCAACTTGGTGCCAACCTAATGAAGTCATCTCAACTAATGCTTACCTGACAAAATTATTTATTTAGTTGCCAGTTAACAACTGTTGCGAAGAGGTACTCTATCTAGATTATAGTTCTATAGTAACATATAATATGGAAATTTCAATTATAATTAAGAGATTGGGAGAAGAAGAATATACATGCTAAAAGACGAACTTTAAACCCTTAAAAACCACCCTTAGAGTTAAAATATTGCCAAAAGATTTCTTAGTGCGCCTCTAAAGGGCCAACTTAACAGACCTGCCAAATTGAACGTTCTTGGCCCGGTAGATTTTTAGTTCTGCGAGTGAGTGAGTGAGTGAGTGAGTGAGTGAGTGAGTGAGTGAGTGAGTCAATCAGTCAGTCAGTGAGTGAGTGCCATTTCGCTTTTATATATATATATAGATTAAGCTAGAAATCATATTTTTCAATAATTTCATGATGAATTTTCATAATTAGAATGAAATATTCTGTTGATTAATATGTTTAATTGTTAAAAGACAATCTGGCAACAGAGCAAAGCGAGAAAGAGATAACGCTATCCGCTTTGTTGAATGATAGACAAGGATAGCAATACCATTGCTAATCAAAGAATGCCATTATAACGTGGACCTCACTATACTACAATTACTCATCATCATCCATTGAAGCTAGAATAAAATACTAGAAAATCTCCCAGATTCGGCTGATATTGGGGCTAGGAGAGAATTTCACCAATGTGATGACATATTATCAATCCTATATTTCCTTATCTTATGTTCCTAAAATTCTCTCATTCCTCAGAGTTTAAGCGATTTTGATTATTGACCATTTTTGCAAAAGTCCATGATTCATGGACTTCATGAAAAGTTCAAATATTCCAGATTTTGTTGATATTCGGACTATGGATAGAGGTTGACCTAACAAGTGTCGTGCTATAATATGAGACGTTTGCTACAATACAGGGTGAGTTATTCACTGAAACATAAAATAATATTCCCTCCACTCTCAGATCAGAAAAATCACTCATCTTCAAACGCTTATAACTCAAGAATAGGAGGGAATTTCGCCAATGTGATGACATATTATTATTTCTCTCGTCAAGTAGGCTTACTATCAATCCTGAGAGTTTAAGCGGTTTTAATTTTCGACCATTTTTGCAAAACTCCATGATGTTTGCATGAATCCATTCCATTATTCATGGATTTCAGGAAAAATTCAAATCTGCCAGATTTGTTTGATATTCGGGCTATGGATAGAGGTTGACCTAACAAGTGTTGTGCTATAATATGAGATGTTTTGCTACAATACAGGGTGAGTTATTCATTGAAACATAAAATATCTCCTCCACTCACAGATCAAAAAAATCACTCATCTTCAAACGCTTATAACACAGGAATGGGAGTGCATTCCGCCATTGTGATGACATATCATTGTTCCTTTTGTCAAATACTATCATTCCTGAGAGTTTCAGCCATTTTGATGTTTGGCCATTTTTGAAAAAATCCATGATGTTCAATTTTATTTTCTTCTTCTTCTTTATCAAAAAATCAGCTGATAGTTGCAGTGATAGTAGTTTTAATTTTTCTGCTCAAAATTTTCAAGTTTATTTCAATATTATTGAAACTTTCGGATTGTTTAGTGTTATTTCCGGCTCTTATCAACCCTTCGAAATTCAAAATTCATCATTCATATCTCGAATACGTATTCTCTGAGTGTTAATCTTTGGTGAAAACAGAAATTTTAAACTTAACCTCACTTTGGACTATTTATGTGCCAAAATCAAGGAATTGAAGAAGTTTTGGGCAATTGCCTGTTTTTCTTCCCAAATATCGTGTTTGTGACTGTTCTAATAAATAAATAAATATGGGAGTCAGATTCTTCAATAGACATAGTTATCTCTGCAAGCAGAAGATCAGCCGCATATCTTAATGCTTTTTGTGAAACTTTTGTGGCAGAACGCCGATAATGAATGTTCGGTATTGACATTGAAACATAAAGTATTAGCTTCACTCACAGATCAGTTGAATCAGAGCATATCTCAATGATTTTCTAAAACTCTTGTGGCTGAACGGTCTTAATGAATGTTCGGTATTGACATTGAAACATAAAATATTTCATCCACTCACATATCAGATAGATAAATTTGAAAAGTTAATTGGAATTTGAATGTTGAACAATAATGTTGCGTACTCACAGAGCATGCGTATGATGGCCTTGCGAGAGTGTGACCGTCGATGTACGGTGCCGGGTAGCCGTTTGCCAAGAGAGTGCCGCTCCCGGCGACGAATTCGCATCCCGATGCGGACATACAGCACCATAATCACGACCATTGGCACGCAGAAGAACAGTGCTCCACTCAGCTCGTAGATCGGCCAGTTGGCTGGAATGTTCTTCTCCAGCATCGCGCAGAAGGCCGACTCTGCCAGCTGACAAACATTCACAATAAGGGCTAAGGCACACAAGGCGTTTTTCAGTAGGCTCAACAGTGAAAATTAATATAAGTAACCATTATAAAAATATATACAGAAATTGCTCGCTTAATATAATAGCATAAATAACATATGGTGCCTGCAGTTATCAGGCGCTAGTTATGCAACCTGCAGAACAGAAGGAGATAGAAATTCAACTCTTTGTGCCGGTTGCACAACAGCCGGTTAAATTTTAACCGTGATTAATTTCACGAGAACCAATCAGAGAAGGCCTTTTTGATAAGACGGCTTCTCTGATTGGTTCTCGTAGAATTAATCACGGTTAAAATTTAACCGGATGTTGTGCAACCGGCACATAGTGTGTTCTGCGGGTTGTCTATCTGGAGGCTTGCCGGCGCTTAAAGCTTTGCCTAAATATAGTACTCTATCAGAAGGTACTGATTAATGTTATTTTGGACACAACATACACTATAAATAAGAAGATGGAGAAGAAAGAGAGGAAGAAGAAGAAGAAAAAGAAGAAGAAGAATAAGAAGACAGGAGAAGGAAAAGAAGAAGAAGAGAGAGAGGAAGAAGAAAAAAAGAAGGAGAAGAAGAAGAAGGAGGAGAAAATTAAAAAAAAAATCTAATAAATTATTATAGTAATAGAAGATAGCAAATTTAATATAAATTTGTTGAATGCATGCAGCCTACCTATTTATTCTCATGGCTTTCATCGGCAAAGAGATCCTTTTGGATGTTCTGCCGTGCCGTATTACCCAATGTTATTTCCTATCAACACTCAAGCTTATAGGTTATGTATTGGGTTCTTCATGATTTCCCACTAAAAATGAGCACTTTCTCTTCCTGAATTTCTATTTTATAAAATTTAAAATCAAGAGAACTATTTTCAAACACCAAATCACATTTAAAAAGCAAACAAATATAAACATTTTGATGATAATATTGAACTGAAAAGTGCAGCCTATGAGAAATGAGAATTATCAACTCTCAAATTGAAAAGGCCTGAAACTTATCATGGGGTTATAATAAAATTAATCTATAATTTATCAAGGGGGGAACCGGAGGGGCAACAGTGTAATTTTAGGAGGTTTGGTATGCTCCAAAGGTGAACTGTGAATTGTTATGGATCACTGAGCCAACAAATCATTCCATAATTTTGAAAAAGTAAGGCCATCTGTAAATTGCAATGAATAACCCAGAGAAGTAACAGTGGAGAGTTTCAAAAAGGTGTACAGTGAATTGGTATGGATAACCCATAACCCAGCCCACAAATCATTCAATAATTTGTGACAAACTGTAGGGAGCTGTTGAAATGATTGAGATATATGGACGCGGAGTGAACAGACGGCTTCCGACTGATGTAATCCATCAGAGCTGGAATCGCATTACACGGTTGCCAGACAGATCGGATATAGTGTGGTACACGTTATAATGGCAGTGGTGAAAGATAGGAGGACAGCGTTGCCGATTCTCTGCCTTGTAACTGACTTCCACAGCACTGATACCGGTATATCTGATGTTATATCAAATGCCCATTCCTGTATAATATAATGAATTAGAGAATTGGCCTATACGTGAACGGGATAGGAAAGATTCAGATAAGTTCTAGATTTTCAACAGCTGGAGTCAGAGAATTGGCTTTCCGAAATGGGGCATAGTCGCAGTCTTTAATTTTTAATTTCCAAAAAACTAGAAATTTGAACACAAAATAAAATGAACATGAAATAGTGTTAAGTTTCAGGTATTTTAGAATGTTTCATTATGTCAAGAGAAAACGTTTCCAGATTATAGGAATGAGAAAATAAAGATTATCATAAAAACTGCGACTACACCCCGTTTCGGAAAGCCAATTTTCTGACTCCAGTTTTCAAAGTCATAGAACTTAGCTAAATCCTGAGCTCGGAAACCGGGCTTAATGGTAACACGCGCATCTCACTTATGCTCATTATAACTGTACTCGTACAGTAAGGCTAGCTTCACACACATTCGGATTCATTCGATTCGGTACGTTGCCGAAAACGAATGTGGCTTTCATACATATCAGGTTTTGATTCGTACGGTTCTTATTAGGTTTTTTCTTCTCAAACACAGCTGTGTTTGGATTTTTACAATTCATGCTGGTATTAAAATAATAAAGCTGGTGTTCAAACAGTAGGCTAAGATGTGATTTCTTGAAAAACAGAATTTTAATGTAAATTAAAAATTGTGAACTGTTTGAATAGTTAATTTTTATTATTGAATGAAAAAGACTAAGAAATTGTCAAAAAACCACTGATTTATTGATAATTAAAAAGACCGGAGAGTTTATCAGAGATTGACAATGGTGTAATAACCGAAACCGGTATTTCTTATTATCAATAAATCAGTGGTTTTTTGACAATTTCTTAGTCTTTTTCATTCAATATGAATAATTACCACAATATCAACTTCTCAACTACACAAAAAGTAATTTTTATTATATCAATCTTGGACGTTCAGAGTGATTATTTTTTCAGATTGTAAATTTTTTTCTTGTTTTGACACAAGGTATAACATTCATCTCTTCTTTCCATTAATGATATCATGTAATTTTCGTGGAAAAAAAATATTGAAAATTCTCCGGAGTTTTAATTTATCTTAATACTAGCCGTCAGGCTCGCTTCGCTTGCCATATCCGTCTAGCCAGGGGGCTCCGCCCCCTGGACCCCCGACTGGATCGTCCAAGAATGAGATCAACAGGCTCGCTTCGCTCGCCTGCATTTTTCATTTGAGCTTTTTTATCATATGTTAGGACGATCCAGTCGGGGATCCAGACTAAACGTCTGGCTAAACGGATATGGCGAGCGAAGCGAGCCGGACGGCTAGTAATATAATATTCCCAGGAATAGCTCTGATTGAAGTAGCAGTGCCCAATCAATTTTTCCGCGATAAATGTATTTAAATCTTCAACTTGGTGCCAACCCAATAAAGTCAACTCAACTAAAATGCCAACCTGACAAAATTATTAATTTAGTTACCAGTCAACAATTGTTTCGAAGAGGTACTCTCTCTAGATTATAGTTCTATATTAACATATGATATGGACATTTTTCAATTATAATTAAGAGAATAAGAAGAATATACATGCTAAAAGACGAACTTTAAACCCTTAAAAACCACCCTTAGAGTTAAAATATTGCCAAAAGATTTCTTAGTGCGTCTCTAAAGGGCCAACTGAACATACCTACCAAATTTGAACGTTTTTGGTCCGGTAGATTTTTAGTTCTGCGAGTGAGTGAGTGAGTGAGTGAGTCAGTCAGTCAGTCAGTCAGTGAGTGAGTTCCATTTCGCTTTTATATGTATATAGATTTTTTTAGCAAACCAATTGAGAAAGAATTATGCTCCAGTGAACTAACATAAATGAATCCACCATATGATTTTGACATGGGAGATTTTGAAACAGATACTCACGATATCAGGTTAAAATAAAAACAAAATAAAGTGAGCGTGTATAAGAGACCAAATTTGTTTTCGGTTTCCTAGCAACGAATTCGAATATGATAAAACCTATTCGTGTCGAGGGGGCGATCGGTGCTATGCGGTTGCTATTCGGAACCGAATTCAAACCGAATCACCGTTTCACACTTATCGGAATTTTCCGAAAACGAACCTGGAACGAAAAGAACCGAACCGAACCGAATGTGTAAGGAAAATAGCACTTAGCTAGAGACGAATTTGAACTTGATGAGATTTATTAGAGTTGAGTGGGCGTTCGGTACTATGCAGTTTCTATTCGGTACCGAACTCAACCCGAATTACCGTTTCACACTTAATCGCCGAAAAGGAACCGAGAACGAAACGAACCGAATGTGTGTGAAACTGGCCTAAGATATCAATATAATAGGCATAACATCAGCTGATAGAAGTGAAACAGCTGTTTCAAAAAACAGCTGTGCTAATAGTGGAGTTGTGTTTCTTTTCTGGTTCAAAATTTTGTAAAATTTCCAATTTGTAGAGATTTGAGTGAATATTTTTGTTGTTAACTAGTTTTAAAATATCAAAATTTAAAATTTTCTGTTTAGTCATTAGTTTTGAAGTGTAAATTGGACTTTTTGAAGTGAAAAGTGAAATCTAACCTCATTCTTTTTTGAAACTTTTATTTGTAAAAATTTGGGAGAAGACAGTTTTGGGCTATGCCTGTTGTCTTCTCCCAATCATATTTATTCAATTATGTTTTGTGATTGATTGATTGTGAAATCCGCGTGTTTCGTGGCACCTTTGGATATTGATGGATTTCATGTCCTTTTAAAATCAATATTTATTATGTGATTGATCAAAACGTGACTATAAACAATGGTTTATCATTTCACGTTGAAGGTGTTGAAGGAGCATCAACTATTCAGCTTTGAGTGAGTGACTTTGGCTCATGGCTCGTAACTAAACGTCAACATATCTCAGCCAAGTTCATAACTTTGCCAAGACAAACACCCAACTTATTATGCCTGCCTCAGATTCTGCCAAAGTAAACGTGCAGTTGCCGGCGTTTGCTTAGTGAATTGAATTAACAAAACACACTGCAAACTTCAATTCGCAACTCAAAGTTTCGATCTGTTAATTATTATTCTATGAGTGCGATAATCACCGATGGAATGTTTGTATCTTCACTGATAGAGACAGATCAACACGAAATACTTGATCAGCTCAGGAGGAAATTGGTAAATCAATATTAAGTTTGTTTTTTGGTCCTGCAAAATTATTTCTTTGATATTGTAACATATTAAAATCTGATGGGTAAACAAAATCCCTATTTGGGAGAATTTTATAGGTCTGAAGTGAAATAAGAAATATATTTTATTAAATCAGAGTATGTCAATTTACATATCCAAGGGTACACAAATTAAAGGAATATTAAATTTTAATCTTGTAATGCAAACGCTCACTCAATCATTGATTCTGTTTAATAATTTGTAATGATATAATGTAGCTCTTGTTCACTGGATGAAGTGATTTATCTACTTCCATCAGAGGCCGAACCTAAGCCCTAAGAGATATGAGAAATATACTGAGACCTATAGATATTAATATATTTATGAATTATGATTTATCAATTTATTATTTTATGATTTTTGGAAAGAAGATATGAAGTGAGATTTTCTAAATCGACAAGCAACAGCAAGTCGATATCTAAGCTGCATGAAAATAAAAGCATATTATTAATGAATTAAAAGCACATAATAACGTTTCGTGCTAAAGAGCTAAAAAGTAGTGAGCCAATCTGTGATATTTTATTCTTGATATATTTCTTCTTATATTTATTGTTTGTGCTTGTTGCTATATATATTTCTACATTCATTTGGTCGTTAATGTTTAATTTGTACAATATATGTATCAAATTTTTTATGGTGTATACTTTATTTGATTCTCCACTTCCATGCATCATATTCAATCTCATATTCATTTATCGAATTATTAAGAAAGTTACCATCCGATATATTTCTTCACAGAATAAGCTGGTTTACTCAGCAATATATTGCATTTTTAATTAAATCTATGGAAATAATACATTCCAAAGATTTATATAAATTGTCCAAGAGCAGTAAACTGCAAGAACCCCTGAGCGAACTTTAATTTTATCTAAATTACATTCTAAGAACCACTATCAGACTTATATATTTTTGCACTCATGCTTCACCGACTGCAGCCAAGCTAGGCAACTCGTTATTCATAAAAATAACGTCAGAATATGTAAATATTTCCTATTTTAGTGATAATAATGTGAAAAATTTAAATTAAAAATTAAAATCTACTTTGTAAGAATCATCAAGGACTGAAAATGTTGTGAAGTGAACAACTACAAGACTTAACCTATTTCGGACTATGTGTAACCTTATCTAAATTTGGGAGAGGAATAGCACAAGGTTATCTTATTTCTCCTCTCCTTATCATTTTGATGATGTACTTATTGTATGAATCAATATAGTTCTATTTTTGGTTTTGAAGCATCTAAATTTTAAAGTATACTTTGTAAAAATAAGAACTGAAAATTTTGTGAAGTAATATCTACAAGACTTAACCAATTTCGGACTATGTTTGCCCCTATCAAAATTTGGGAGAGGAATATCACAAGGTTGGGTGATGAAAGGATTGCCAAATGTATATGGAAGAAAAGAATATTTGATAGAAGAAGAAAAGGAAGGCCAAGCAGATGGTCAGATGACATAGAACAGGATTTGAGAACGTTTGGAGTTCGAAACAGGAAAAGGCTGGCAGTGGATTGGGAGAGATTGATTGATTGATTGAGTACTTTATTTATGTAGATTACAATATATACTGTCTTATACACTTATATACAATAGCTTACAATACAGCAAAATTATAGATGAATTTACATGATATAGACTAAGAAAATAATTATTGAACTGTATATGATATGAAAAAGCAATTTGTAATATAATAACTATAGATAATAATTATATTGTTATGCATCTACATAAATTGGCGGAGCTTTGGACATATCAATGTCCATTCTTCGGAAAGAATATTAAAAATATCCTCCCCATCAACTCTCTACCAATATCTATGGAGAGGCTTTGTGAGGGAGGCCAAGGGTTGTAGCGACCTGTAGAGCTGAGGAGTAAGTGAGTAAGTGAGTAATAGCACAAGGTGACCTCAGTTTTTTCTCTCCTCATCATTTTTGATGATGTAATTATTGGATGAATCAATAAAGAATAAAGCTTATTATAACGTGGACCCCAGGTTTCCGACTGTACAGACATTTTAGTGGCCACCCTTAGCACAGTGTAATTTAAATATTGTGAAGTGGAATAGATAGAATTTGAATTTGAAAATTCGACTCAGTCACTGTACATGTTGTAGAACCGTTCCATAATGGAATAAAAACACACATATATCGTCACATTCTATCATAATATCGGGGGACCGAGCTTCGCTCGTTATCTATTTATTGATAAACAGAACACAATTCTCTAAAACGATGGGGAAGGACTAACAGGCACAGCCGAAAACTGTTTCTTCCCCTAATTTTGATTTATACACTATAAATAGTCCAAAAATGTTCCATACACTTGAATTCAGGTCAAATTTTCAGCCCAAACATTTGAAAACAGAAAAGTTATAATTTAGACTGTTCACAAACCAAATTAAATAACAAAATAACACTTACTTATCACTTAAAACTGCAAAATAATGAATTTCTTTGAGAATTATGATATACTCCAATTTAGAATGATTTACCATGTCATGTCAACAAATCAGATTTTTTTGATCAAATCGATTAAAATTCCTCGATTAATCGTGAGATAAACTGATTGATTGCAATAGTTGAACAGCTGAACTATTCTGTCTCTTTTCCACACAGGCACTCACATCTTCTGTTATCGACAGACGACGAAATTATCATCTATTTTTACAAGGATTAATATCCCTTTCATGTCCTACAGCGAGTTTCCCAGGGATGAGACCTACTGCAATCGAATTTTTATATCATGAACCTACTTTGTTTTAAATTTCGTAAGAATGAGCCGTTTTTAAGATCCGGTCACATACAGATATATAAACAAATAAACATATAAACAGAAATTGCTCATTTAATAGTATAGGATATAAAATTCATCATGGTCACGAAACCATGATCCTTAATCAAATAAAACTGTAGAGTTTGACGATGTATGTGTGCTTTCATAAAAACATGAAAATTTTATCATATATTTTATCAAATTCATCATGATCACGAAACCATGATCCTGTACCATTTGAAACTGTAGAATTTGTCGATATTTGTGTCTTTTTTTCACAATTTTAATTTGAGTTTGGATAAAATAGACTCACAGGTTTACCGGATCCTGGCGGGTAGTCGATGTAGTTGACCTGTGCGAAGACTGCGAACGGGGAGGCACACACGAACGACACCAGCCAGAGCACAGCTATGATGCGAACGGCTCGATGGAGGCCCGACATCGCGTACGAGTGCAGTGGGTGACAGATGGCCAGGTAGCGCTCCGTCGAGAACGCCACGATTGTCAATACCGATGTATACGAGGTCCTGGAACAGCAGGTCAAACATATTGCCCATATTTTCTCGGCCACTGAGGGCTATTTCTACGCTAAACCTCGTTCACTTGTAGTCAGATAAGATTACATAATTTATCATTATAAAGAGACTAGTTTGCAATGTATAAATGGATAAAAAATTATTTTTCCTCCACCTCCTGTCTAAATTGCTTACTTTACTCCCTAGAACAAAATACTGAAGTGTCTCTTTCTCGCTCTCGGGGGGGAAAAAACAGGAAAACTCCCTAGAGCGTAAAAGTGACTTCATTTAAATAACATGAGAAGCATCTCTATTTTAAAAACGTACATTTGAAATAGGTTGAAAAGTCTAAGCTCAGATGAGGAAGCATTTGGAGTAGTCATTAAACCAACTAAATTCAATACCTCAACCAGACATTTGATCAATATATGAATTTATGTTTGTATGTTAAAATTATTACAAACGTTATATCACCATACTAAAAAAATGTATACATTTTTTTTATTCCATCATCAATATTCCTCATCAACTAATCAAATTTGAAACAGTAACTTTATCATAGATGTAGGTGTGGCGGCCATTGTTGTTACAACTTTTGCCGACAGATAGCGCTGTCGGCGGAGAGCTGTGATTACAAGCCACCTGTTTCTGTTTACTTTTTAGATTATGTTGTAACACATTGTTTGGTCACGTACGTTTTTAAAAATTATTTTATTTGCAGTTTTTATAAAAATGTAGGTGGAGGAAAAATGTTGTGTATATCACGAGTGAAAAATGTTTTTCCTACAGATACCTTGAAAAGTGACCATTTCTGCACTGATTGCAGGCCGCAAAGAATCACTTTTCCGCACTAGTGCGCAAAGTGAGTACTTTGCGTACTCCAGATTTGCAGCATGACAATGCAAAAAAGTTGGAAGGTTAATGGAGCACCAGTGTAGCAAAATCAAAATTAAGTTGGTAACTGCACTCATAGTGAGGCCCACGTTACAATGGCAGTGGAGAACAGCGTTGCCTTGCCATTATGTGCCTTGATTTTCAATGCTTACATAACATAAACCCCCTTCAAGCAGTCAGATAAATTTTCAATTGAATTACTAATTATTATAATTCAATTTTAAATAAATTAAGGTTTTTATAATTAATAAAATTACACAGAAAAACATTTGATGGATTTCAGGGAATTTTACCCATAATTACCCACTTTTCATATTCAATGGTAACTGTAGGAAAAATTTAATTTGAAATACGTGCGCAAAGTTCGTTTGCTGCACTCAAGAAACCATCCCGCCCTCGCCTACGGCTCGGGCGTAAACGTTTCTTTCGGTGCAGCAAACTGTCACTTTGCGCACTAGTTGCACAAATAACTATTTTCTCCCTTAGGAAAATTGTTGCCCTCGACTTCGCCTCGGGCTTCAAACTTTTCCCTCTGGGAGAAAAAACAGTACTTTTCACTGTAGATATACAAATAACTAATTACGAATAACAACAGCTATTTCTAGTAATAGTACCTTTCTTCCAAAAACTTTTCAATGCTATTAAAAACAATAATCATTTAAGGAAAATCCCAATTGAACGATGTAAATAACCCCGGAGACTTCTGTTACTGCAAATATTGACAACAGGGTGTCAATATCAGCGAATATTTCCCGGCAAGTAATTTTGGGCTGACAAAGTAATTTTTGTATAGTAGCGCTCATTGAATTTCCATCCAACTGTTTACCCTGTTGTCAATTTTTGCAGTAGCAGAAGGCATCAGGGTTTTCTACAGCATTCAATTTGGATTCTCGTTTGATAAAAATTATTCATCAATAAGCATTTGAACAAATGCGATTTCCTATTTATTTTCATCTGTAGCCTATCAAAAACAACAAACTGAATTCAATTACTAGAATCATCGAAAATTAATTGAAAACAAGGGCCTCATTCTCAACTCATTTCATTTTAGTCACATTAAAAATATGCATAAATCATATTAATGATTGTGAATTATAGCACCTAATATTTTCTCTCCCTATCATTTCCGATGATGTACATATAGTATGAATAAATGAAAATCAATCAATCAATGAAGAATAGGTCAACAGGCTCAGACCAAACCGTCTCTTTCTCAAATTTCAATTATTCACTTATGATTACCTTCTTTAATAATATAGTATATTTATATTATAAATAGTTCCAAAAGATAGTCATACTGATCCTTTTTAATGCAACGGAAACCCTATATTATGAAACACAATCATAAATGAATGGAAACTTGTGTATCTATAGGTGCGTACAGATATACGCGCCGCGATCATGAGCAATTCACTTCTGATCAGCTGATGCCAAGATTTTTATATCTGTATCTTTCCGTTTCTGTGTGAATACAGATATAGTTAGCTGATTAAAAGTGAATTGTTCATGTTCGCGGCGCGTATATCTTTACGTACCTTATGAACTAAAATATAGTGAGGTCCACGTTATAATGACAGTGTTCGATTAGCAATGGTATTGCTATCCTTGTCCATCATGCAACACAGCAGATAGCGCTATTTCTTTCTCGCTTTGCCCTCTTGCCAGATCGCCTTTCAACAATGTAGAATTAATAATTAATTAAAACATATTTCATCTCAGTTATGGAATTATTGAAAAATATAATTGCTCGCTTAATAGAATATAATTGACCATTTCAGACAAGAATGAACAGTTGGTATTACATCAATAAACCTGTATCAGCAACGTCTATAGAAGGCAATGAAAAGACAGAGGATCGGCAACGTTGTTCTCCTATCTTTCTCAACTGCCATTATAACGTGGACCCCACTATACATTTATATTCACATTTATTACATTCCTTAATCACAACATCAAATTAATGATTGGGAGAGAATCAACAGGATAAAAATAGTCCAAATGAGGTTATGAAAGCACTTTTATAAAGATCACAAAAATTTACAGTCCAAATAAATATTATACTAAAAATTTTGTATCTCGGTTGATCAGAAAGATGAAACAAATTATTATTACACTTGAAAATGCATTAATAAATTGAAAAATATAAAAAAACTTGATAAATTTGAAGCCAGAAAAATCTCAAAAATATTCACTATCAGCATATATATTGAATTGAATAAGAAATAAGAGTTCCTGTCAACATTACTATTCGAGCTTTTCTATTCATCGGATTGAAATAAATTCGAATTTGCATCTAGCTGTTTACCCTGTTGTCAATATTAGCAATAGCTTCGGGGTGATTTACAGCATTTAATTGAGATTTTCGTTCAGTAATAAGCATTTTCTATAAATGTTGACTGGAATGGGGTGAGTGAAATTGGGGTGATTCTAAGGTGGTGTTAATACTAACATCTCGGAAACGAGTGCTCGCACCTTACAGAGGAGCGCACCCAGGGGCCACGGGTACTGCTGCCAATAAACTAGTAAGTCGTTCGGCAAACCTGCAACAAACATGACAAATAAATTCAATTAGCATTGAAATATCAAATATAAAAAATGAAAACACACAAATTTCGTCAAATTCTACAGTTTCATTTGGCACAGTTCCATTATGGAACGGTTCTACAACATCGACAGTAAGGCTAGCTTCGCACACATTCGGTTTCATTCGGTTCGGTTCGTTATCGGTTCGGTTCGGTTTGGTTCGTTGCCGAAAACGAATGAGGCTCTCATACATATCAGGTGTTAATTCGTACGGTTCTAATCAGGTATTTCCTCCTCGAACACAGCTGTGTTCGGATTTTTACAATTCATGCTGGTAATAAAATATAAAAGCTGGTGTTCAAATGGTACGATGTGATTTCTTGAACAACTAAATTTGCAATTTATTCAAACAATTGTGAACTATTTGAAATGTTTATTTTTGATTAGATTATTCTCATCTTGGACGTTCAAAGTGATTATTTTTTCGAATTGGAAATTTGTTTCAATTTTAACACATGGTACATAACGTGCATCTCTTCTCTCCATTATCATGCAATTTTCATTGGAAAAAAATGAAAATTCTCCCTGAGTTTTGATTTATCTTCATACTTTTTTAGCAAACTATTCATTGAGAAAAAAATGCTCCAGTGAATTAACAGAAATGAATTGACCATATGATTTTGTCATGGAAGATTTTCAAACAGACAATCAAGATATCAGGTCAAAATAGAAACAAAAAAAGCGAGCATGTGAAAAAGACTGTTTTTCCGGTTTCCTAGCAACGAACTCGAATATGATAAAACCTATTCGTGTGGAGGGGGCGTTCGGTGCTATGCGGTTTCTATTCGGAACCGAATCCAAACCGAATTACCGTTTCACACTTATCGGAATTTGCCGAAAACGAACTGAAAACAGACCGAACCAAATGTGTTTGGAACTAGCCTAACTCAGTAGAATTTTTATTGGTTTATTAAATCTTCCTGATTTAATCGTTCACATACAGCGTTCAACAACAATATAAAAACAGTATGAAACAAAAAATTCGTTCGGCTAACCTACAACAAACACAACAAATACTTTTAATTGACATTGGAATTCTATTTCATTTTTCTTCGTTCACAAGGAGTGTACAACAAGAATTCATAGTGAGGTACACGTTATAGTGGCAGTGATAAACGATAGGAGAACAAAGTTGCTGATCCTTGTCAATACATACTATAGACGGTAGCTGATACAGGTATATTAATGTAATATTGACTGTTCATTCTCGTTTCAAATAATCAATTATATTTCATCACGCAAGAAATTATATTTCTCAAAAAATTTCAAAATGAATTTTCATAATCAGGATGAAATATTTTGTTTTTCAATAATTTATTCTTCATCAAATCCCCCGTTAAAAGATGATCTGGCAACAGTGCAAAGCAAGAAAGAAATAGCATTATACGCTTTGTTGCTCAGATATCAGCTATCTTATAGAAGGCATTGACAAGATAGAGGATCGGCAACATTGTTCTCCTATCTCTCTTCACTGCCATTATAACGTGGACCTCACTATAGTGTATGTTGTGTCCAAAACAACATTGTTCAGTACCTTCTGACAGAGTACTATGTTTAGACAAATCTTAAGCGCCGGCAAATATCCAGATAGGCAACCCGCAGAACACACAAGGAGTCGAATTTTCAATCTTCTTCTGTTCTGCAAGTTGCATATCTAGCGCCTGATAACTGCAGGTACCGTATGTTATACCCTATTATCCTATACTATTAAACGAGCAATTTATGTTTATCCTATCATATCAAGCGAGCAATTCCTGTACATGGTTATTTGGTTATCTGGTTATGAATGTACAAAGGATCTCGAAAACAGCTCTAACGATTATCACGCAATTCAGAACATAGTAGTTTATAACATAAAAATCCGATTGCACTAGGTCTCATCCCTGAGAAAAATCGCTGAAGGTCATGAAGAGGATAATAATTTTTCAACCTTGGAAAACAGATGATAATTTCGTCGTTCTTGGATATGGAAATGAGTGAGCGAGTGCGTCCGTGGAAGATCAAAATATATCATTCCCGAAATTCACGAGCTGAAGTTTAGTCAAACTGTAAAATATAAACACGACCTAAATGATGGAGAAACCTTGATGATTTGAAAGGTGAAATTGATTATAATTAATCAAAAATAATAATCAAATTCAAAATAGAAACATATTTTCGTGATGTTTACAAAGTCATCAAATAGTTAAATTCGCTTTATTCTTCAACACCATAACTTTTTTCAGCAGATGCACACAGCTGTTAGTTGGTCTTTGCATGATTGTGTAGTATCTTGTTCGTGAAGTGATTAGACATAGTCGTATTAGCAATGAACATTTCCAGTGTTCATAGTGTATTAATATCATTCCTTCCTACTTACCTTGCCCTATTACCATAGGTAAGAAAAGTATTGCTTTCCGAAAAAAATTAAGATACCCCAATTTCTAAATTTCTATACGTTTCAAGGTCCCCTGAGTCCAAAAAAGTGGTTTTTGGGTATTAGTCTGTATGTGTGTGTGTGTGTGTGTGTGTGTGTGTGTGTGTGTGTGTGTGTGTGTGTGTGTGTGTGTGTGTGTGTGTGTGTGTGTGTGTGTGTGTGTGTGTGTGTGTGTGTGTGTGTGTGTGTATGAGTGTATGTGCGTCTGTGTACACGATATCTCATCTCCCAATTAACGGAATGACTTGAAATTTGGAACTCAAGGTCCTTTCACTATAAGGATCCGAAACGAACAATTTCGATCAAATGCAATTCAAGATGGCGGCTAAAATGGCGAAAATGTTGTCAAAAACAGGGTTTTTTGCAATCTTCTCGAAAACGGCTCCAACGATTTTGATCAAATTCATACCTAAAATAGTCATCGATAAGCTCTATCAACTGCCACAAGTCCCATATCTGTAAAAATTTCAGGAGCTTCGCCCCATCAATGCAGATAGATTCCCAATTATCAGGCTTCAGATACAATTGAAACGAAAAAAATCAAGTGGAGTAGATTGAGCATGAAAATCTCTACAATTAATGTTCAGTAACATTTCCACCTAAAATTGAAAATAAGCTTTAAATTCGAGAAAATGTGATTATTCAATTGCAAATTATTGTTGATTCTATTAAATCATTCACTATGAAGAGATAGCAGACCTCATGTGTGTCTCCAGCGTTATTGCCCTGTCACCAGCTGGCTCAAATCTTTGAATAGTAGACTTGAGATGCGCGGGAACACTAGCGTCAGGTGATCAATTTTCATAACGGCAAGGAAAGTTGTGTGAGTGCGCCACACCAGATTTTTTGGATATTAGGATGAGAAGTAATTCTCAAGTGAAAACTTCATTATATAGTTGTGAAAATTGGGCTTAATTTTTATCCTAAAAAGTCCAAGATAATAACCATATGCTATTAGTGTAGAATAGTCAATAGTAAATCAACAAATATTGTAATATCATTCTATAAACTATGAATTTATTATAATTTCCTCTTTCGTTATAAAATTTGTATGATTTTCTACTCCATAGCTCCGGTCCCCCGATATCAATCCTACTATATTCTATTAAGCAAGAAATTATATTATTCAATGATTTCATAATGCATTTTTATAATCAAGATTAAATATTTTGTGAATCAATTATCAGCTTTAGTGTTTACAAGTTTATGTTCCTTCAATGGTTCCAAATTTTTCAAAATAACTCAATAGTATTAGTTTCAAGTGGTAATTGAGTGGAATATTACTTATCAATTTATTAATTCAGGTTAAAATATATTCAAAATTTATAGTTTTCATGTTCATTTTAGACTAAAATTCTATAAGAATCATACACGTGAAATTCTAACCTTATCTTGGACTTTGTCACCTATAAATTTGCAAGAAAATAGCACAAGGACTAACTTATTATTTTATCTTCTATAATGCTATTGCATTAGTGTCATTTGCATTGTAAATGGATAAAATATTGAGCGAGCAATTTCTGTATATATGTATCTATTTTTTTGAATGTGAGTATTTATTCATGTATTCATGTATGTCCAACGGATCCCGAAAACGGCTCCAACGATTTTGATGAAGTTCGGAATAAAGGAGGCTCTTGATATATTAATTTGATTGCACAGGGTCTCATTCCTGGAAAAAGTCACTGAAGGACATGAAAAGGATAATTCATCCTTGAAAAAAAAACACAGCTGACAATTTTGTGCAACCGGGCCTCAATGAATAAATGAATGAATGATTATTTAGTTCTCATTTAGTTCAACGATGAATATACAAGAAACCCATGATTATCTGATGTCTCCATATTATACTTCAATTCATCTGTTTCACTAGAGGCGGATATAGAACTCAGACCATAATACCCTTTTTAGATCTTGCCGATCCTCTGTCTTGTCAATGCCTTCTATAGACGGTAGCTGATACAGGATTATCGATGTAATGTTAACTGTTCATTCTCGTTTAAAATAATCAATTATATTTTATCATCAACATCATCTTACGTACAAGGATTAGGTTAATGCCTGTTCCGACTTACAAACAGCTTATTAATATCTATATTTCAATTACAAAATTACGCTATAATTTATACAAGTAGTGTATTTATTGCCATCTCTTCCGTGGCCTACCAATAGATCTTTTCCCTGCCGGTTTATAGTTCAATATCTGTAGAGGAAGCCTTTCTGCCGGCATTCTTTCCACATGGTCTTTCCACTGCTTCCGGTATTGTGTGACTTTTTCCAACAAGCTGTAAATTCCTAGCTCTGCTCGGATATCATCGTTTCTGATATCCCTTCTATCGCAGCCCTTGGTTCTCCGGAGGAATCGCATCTCCGCCGCCTGCACTCTACTCTCTAGGGGTTTAGTTGTAACCCACGACTCGCTTCCGTAGAGGAGGACTGGAGCAGCCATTATTCTATAAAATTTCATTATAGTTTCTGTGCTTGCTTCCCAAGGTTCTGCTAATATTGCCACATACCACTTGAAATTTTCCAATCTTTTTCTCGATATCCAAATCTATATTATCATTATATTTCATTAAGCAAGGAATTATGTCATTCAATGATTCCATAATGAATTTTCATGATTAAATATTTTGTAAATCAATTATCAATCCTACATTGTTAAAATACGATCCAGCAACAAAAAAGAGAGAAAGAGATAGCACTATCCGCTTTGTTGAATGATTGACAAGGATACCAATACCACTGCCATTATAAAGTGGACCTCATTATAGTTCCAGCCAATAACGTAGCGGGTAGCCGTTCTATTCAATAGAATGAAATATTGTTACTAGAATTGGAGCTTCAATATAATTAATAACTAGTAAATTTTAACGTTACATTGATACCTGTTATCTTGGTGCAGGCAGATGATAATTGCCTGCTAGCTACACATTACCATAGAAAAACAATAGCATAAGTAGATATCCCATGGTATAGGGCGTTTATGTCGCACCTTTTAATGTTATCTCAAGCCGATAGTCCACGCAGTTCTTTCCCGTTGAGCTGTCTGACGCTGGTAGTCTCTCATATTGTGCCGTTCATACACTATCACCCCAACAAAACAGTAAAAATCGACAGTAATCGGCTTGAGATAACAGTAGAAGTTGCGACATAAACTTCCTATACCATGGTATATCTATTTACGCTATTGTTTTTCTATGGTAATGTGTAGCTAGCAGGCAATTATCATCTACCAGGCAATTAATAGAAACCTACTTGTTTCTCCATGACATTATTCTGTAAATGATAATTCCGGGATCATAAGAGATTGGCCGTTATGCTGGAGCAATGACGCTGATATCTGTATGTATGTATGTGTGTATGTATGTATGTTTGTATGTATGTATGTATGTATGTATGTATGTATGTATGTATGTATGTATGTATGTATGCATGTATGTATGCCTTTATAATGCCATGTTCATGACTCATTGCTAATGGTATCCAAATGTCCAGGGAATGAACATCTATGCCTATTGATGCAATACAATTGTTCACTACGGTTATTGCTATCCGGCAACCTCCATTCAAATCATGATGAGGTGAATCAATATCACTAATCAATTTTCACCAATGAGATTCCCTTTTTACTTAATTCTCATATGTATTCATTGCTTACTATCCGTATTCAATGAATATCCATTTCTATATAATATTGCAATTGATGACCTTTTAGGAGAATTCAAGGAATTTATCACAAAAATTAAATACCAGGTGTCCGACGAAGAGGTTTACACGTTTGATTTTATATTAAGTGCCCATTCATGCACCGAACTTTTTTAAATTTTACACAGTTTACAAAGTGGTTCTAAAAATATTCTGGGAAAATTTCAACTCCCTAACCTTTTTAGAAACAAAATGGCGGCATATTGAAAAACGATACTTTAAAAACATTGGAAAAGTGTTCTTAGTTTTATAAAATATTTTTATTGTTGCACTTTAGGACAATATAACTTTTGAATGAAACAGCTAGAACAAGGTCTAGTAAAAAACCTCAAAAGTCCAAAATTATTGAAATTGAAACCCATCCACCGCAACACACTGATAATTCACGCGCTTATGATTCGTAAGCTCTTACAAAGAAACTCCGCGGTATCCAGAGAAGCTGTTCCTCTTCTATTGATCGTTTTAGTTCCACATCATTATTGAATTCATGGGTATAAACTTTCTCCTTCAATCAACCCCATAAAAAAAGTCACAAACGGTTAAATCTGGTGATCGGGGTGGCCAATCTAAAAAACCACTTCCACGACCAATCGAACGGCCATGAAGTTTGTCATTTAGTAATTGCTCAACATGAGGTGGTGCACCAACTTTTTGGAAGATTGCGTGATCCATTTTTGGTACCATCAGATGAGGCAAGACTACTGCAACGTAGTAAACAAATAAGCTCAGGAAAGTAGTAAGCGAATTGTTAATATTTTCAATATGCCGCCATTTTGTTTCTACGAAGGTTATTTATTTATTCATTTTCTTTACATACAAAGGCTCACAGAGATCCATAAAGAGCCTTATTTACACAATTAAATGAAACAACAATTAAACTTATATACATTTTGAAATATAGTAAATAAAGAAAATAAAGCAAAAAGCATTTACACAAGATAATCAAATCAATTTCATTATTATAAAGAAAAATGTGAAAAGAGAGAAGGTAAAAACAATCCTTTCCAAAGATTCTAGAGGAAAATACAATTAAAAAAGAAACGATTTAAAGATTACAGGAAAGAAAATAATAACTAATAAAAAAAGCTAAGTAAACAGAAAAAGAAAAGTCTTAAACTAGGAGAGTTCCAGTCAGAGTTTACAAAACAATTCATCTCAAAAACGAGCGTCTTATGATAGATTCAGTTCACAATGTTTTTTATATTCATTGAATGAGTTCGAAAACGGATCAATGTGTTCATTCAAGCTATTTAACAGTCGTAAGGTTTTATAAAGAAATGAGTTGTAATGATGGTTTGTTCTAGAAAAGGGAATCTCGAACAATATATTTCTTCTAGGTCTTGCATATGGTACACTGAAATTAATTAGGCTGATAAAATATGGTAAATTGACGTTATGATTTGAAATATTATATAACAAAAATAGGGAATGAAAAAGACTAAGGTATTGTCAAAAAACCACTGATTTATTGAAATTAGAAAGACCGGTTTCGGTTATTACACCATTGTCAATCTCTGATAAACTAATTACACTAGACAATGGTGTAATAACCGAAACCGGTCTTTCTAATTTCAATAAATCAGTGGTTTTTTGACAATATCTTAGTCTTTTTCATTCAATATGAATAATTACCACAATATCAACTTCTCAACTACACAAAAAGAACAACAATAGGGCATTTAATGATCTCCGCACCTGCAATGACCGGATATTAAATAAGGATCTCAATTCACTAGTTGGGAAATTGAATGGACAGAAGATACGGAATTTCTTGATGAAAAGGTGTCTTAGAAATCTATTTTGAATCTTCTCAATTTCGTAGCTATCAGTTACATTAGCAGGACCCCACACCATAGATGCATACTCAAGTTTACTCCGGACCAGTGCATTGAACAGTTTTATACTTACATCACAACTACGTTTGGAATTACGAAGTATAAAACCAAGTAGCCTATTAGCACTGCTAAGAACGTGATTAAATTGGTCTTTAAAATCAAGAGTCGAGTCACCAACACTCCAAGATCTCGAATGCAATTGACATACTCTAGATTAATGCCTGCTAATGAGTAAGCGTAACGATCATAATTCCTCTGTCTCGTGTAAACCATAAACTTGGTTTTTGAGATATTTGATTTGAGTTTATTTCTACGACACCATGAATGGACTCTATCAAGATCCTGTTGTAACTGAGCACAATCTTCAACACTCCTTATCAATTTAACATCATCTGCAAACACTAGGATCTTAGATGCAATAATGCAATCGGGAAGATCGTTTATTAAGAGTAAAAACAAAAGAGGCCCAAGATTCGATCCCTGAGGGACCCCTGATGTATTTGCATAGTCAGCAGATTTGTAGCTATTGAAATGTATGTGTGAAAATCTATCAAATAGGTAGCTGCGGAAAAATTTGATCAAATTCGAACAGCTGTTCTACGAATGCTTTTGTGATTTCTCTGGCTTCAAATTTATCAAGTTTTTAAATATTTTTCAATTTATTAATGCATTTTCAAGTGTAATAATAATTTGTTTCATCTTTCTGATCAACCGAGATACAAAATTTTTAGTATAATGTTTATGTGGACTGTAAATTTTTTTAATCTTTATAAAAATGTTTTCATAACCTCATTTGGACTATTTTTATCAAAATTAGGGAGAGGAACAGTTTTGGGTTTATCCTGTTGATTCTCTCCAATCATTAATTTGATGTTGTGATTAAGGAATGTAATAAATCAGTTGAAAACCCATATTAGGGTATGTTAGGGAGCTGAAATTCTCCCAGAATATTCTCAGAACCTACTTTGTAAACTGTGTAGAATTAAGAAAAAAAATCGGTGCCAGAATGAGCATGTGATATAAATTTAAATGTGTAAACCTCTTCGTGGGACACCCGTTATATACTGACTTTTCAGAAGTATTCTATGAAGAGTAACAATAATTCATTCATGAATTGATCACGGAATGGGTTCACCAATCTAATTACAAATTGAACCCCCGATAATTTGATTATCACAAAACCCCTGAAACCAAATAAAAGCGCGTCGTTGACAGTTTGTTCCGACAATTGTCGTTCAACGAACTGGCAATTGGAAATGTCAATAATTAAGGGACATGTGTACTCGAATTTGCGTGACATCGCAGTACGACTGAGTCGTGCTCTGATCTAACAAAGAGTTATTATAGCTGGAGTCGTTTGCAGCAATCCGATCGTCCGCATATGGAATTCTGTTCATTGAGTCATACCAATCGATGGATGATGACTCCACGCTTCACTGGTGAAAAATCAATGGATCACAATTCGCTTGAAAGCCTCTACTGTACAAAATCACCAACGTTTTCCTAAATTGAGTTACTGAGATGTCACTCTCTCACTGGAGCATCAAATTATTACCTGAACAAATTTATCGAGTTGAATGTTATGGAATTACTGGTTGGTAAAAATAGATTTGACGATTTATTTTCAGAGTTGGAATCCAAAGAAAATCTCCCAGATTAAAAGTAGGACGATGAAAATATATAGTGAGGTCCACGTTATAATGGCAGTGAAGAAAGATGGGAGAACAACGTTGCCGATCCTCTGTCATGTCAATGCCTCCTATAGACGGTTGCTGAAACAGGTTTATTGATGTAATATTAACTAGAAACAAGTAATTCTCTAGATTCAAGTATTTATATCATCTCAGATTCTGATCGGAAATAAAGTTTTGTCGTCATATTTTGGTTTTCTGAAGTCTACTGGATGTAGTTGGTTTCTAGAAAGTAATTACTCTGTTAATAGAATGTATTTATATAGCTTAATACTGACTTAGTACAGTAAGACAAAAAAATATTCTACCTGGACGATTCTATATTATTGAATGAAAAAGACTAAGAAATTGTCAAAAAACCACTGATTTATTGATAATTAGAAAGACCGGTTTCGGTTATTACACCATTGTCAATCTCTGATAAACTAAAACTAAATACAAGAGCAGCAGAATTTATACTAGTAGGCGAGTACTGCTATTGGTCGAGGGCATGAACGCCTGCCATTGGCCTAGCTAGACAGTCTCCTCCCCCTCAACGGTGTGACAAAATGGCGGCTTAAGCAACAGAATCGCCATGATAATAAAATTTACTTTTTAGTACAAAATAAGAACCAAGAAAACAAATGTGAAAGATAATAAAACAAATATGTAAATGGAAAAACTATTCGTAATTTACCATTTCAAAATTGGAATTCACTTCCTTATTTACGCGAATTTCAATTCATAATATTATTTTTATAATAACAATCAGGTCACAGAATACAGCAGTTTCCACTGCTGTAAAAAAGGGAAATAATCTTAATCAACAAGATGAGAACAATATAAGGTAAACTGTTATTGACCGAACGTAGTGAGGTCTATGTTTCAACTCGATTTGCTTTTGTCAGTCTGTATGTAACGCAATTACGGCCAAACGCATTGATAGAATTTCGATGAGATTTGGCAGGAATATTCCTTTTTCAACTGCGCGTCGATGTATACACGAGGTTTTTTGAAATTGTATATTTCAAGGATAATATGAAAGGAAGAGGAATTCCTCCATACTCTGATATCACTATATATATATAAAAGCGAAATGACACTCACTCACTCACTTGCAGGACTAAAAATCTACCGCACCAAAAACGATCAAATTTGGTAGGTATGTTCAGTTGGCCCTTTGGAGGCGCACTAAGAACGGATTTTGAAAAATTTCCAAAGATACGCCCAAAATCAGCGTTTTTTCCAACGTTTTTCTCAGCTTTTCTGCGTTTTCTCAGTACTTTGACTTCCTGATGGAATGAAGCATGCTCAAATGGAAAATGCAGGCGAGCAAAGCAAGCCTGCTGATCTCATTTTTGGACGATCCAGTGGGGGGTCCAGGGTGCGGAGCCCCCTTGCTAGACAGATATGGCGAGCGAAGCGAGCCTGACGGCTAGTAATATTATGAAGTGAGATATTATTGTGTTAATATTATCGTAATGATAATACATCTACTTTCCTGTAACGAATTCATCAGACATTTCTGGAGCTTTCTTAAATTGTACCGAGATTTATCCAATAACTGGAGTGCTCTATTGATTCAAGCCATCATACCCACCCTCACTCAATCTCTCTCTCTCACTCATTCACTCTCTCACTCCCTCCATCTCTCTCAGACCAACCTGTCCTTCACGGGTTTTTGTCTCCTGCAGTGTTCAAAACTTGCTTCCTAGCGTCTTCGTAACAAGCGATTACGAAGCTAGAGTGATAATTTATTAAAGCCTGTCACCGTTGGCATACCTTAGTCAAGTCCCTCCCCATTCAACAACTTTGCCGATAGAAACCAACTAGGTGTTTGCTCATTTAAGCGAGAGAGTGTTCTCCTATAAGCGATCATTGGAGCCGCATCAAACTATTCTTGTCTTAAGATCCCCGTCAGGAATTTCTTACGAAAATTTAGGAATTTCTTATTGTAGTTTGTCACCGCTTTTGTTCAATATCTATGTAGAACAGGCTGTCAATAAATGTGAGGAATATTGTTCAGGAATCAAGGTAAATGGATTAAGAGTGCAAATGCTCCGCTTTGCAGACGATATTGCAATAGTGGCACAAGATAAATGTAATCTAGAGAGAGCACTGAATACCTTGCATGACATTCTCAAAAATGAATTTTACATGGAGATAAATAAGGCTAAGACAGAAGTGATGATCTGCTCCAAGAATCCTGATTTTGAAATAGTAAAGATAGAGAATAACGCCCTCAAACAAGTAAAAAAAATTAAATACTTAGGTAGCATTATTTCAGAGGATGGAAAAGACAAAGAAGACATAAAGCGCCGTATAAGAGAAGCCAAGGCCATTTTCATCAATAAACGGAATGTGCTTTCCTCCAAAAGTCTGAATTTGGATTTGAAAAAGAGACTTATAAAGAGTTGTATCTGGAGTATTGCACTATATGGCTCAGAGACATGGACTATCGGTAAGGCGGAAGAAAAGGCAATTAATGCATATGAAGTATGGTGTTGGAGGCGAATGCTGAAAATAAAATGGACAGATAGAATAACAAATGAAGAAGTATTTCAAGGGTTGAAGAGACACAAAAAACTCTATTGAAATCTCTTAGGGACAGACGGCATTCTTGGATAGGACATATTATAAGACACAGCGAATTCACGCTAACAATACTGGAAGGTGCAATCAGTGGACAACGGGCTCGTGGAAGACTCCGGCTACAATATTTGAAGCAGATAACCCGGGATCTTGGGGTCCAGAGCTATACCCAACAGCTGGCTCTGGACAGACAAAGATGGAAAGCTGCCAACCAATCGAACGATTGAAGGAGAAGAAGAAGAAGAAGAAGAAGAAGAAGAAGAAGAAGAAGAAGAAGAAGAAGAAGAAGAAGAAGAAGAAGAAGAAGAAGAAGAAGAAGAAGAAGAAGAAGAAGAAGAAGAAGATGAAAACCTCCAATTTTCATTGGTTAACGTTGCGTAAACTATGATATAGTGAGTTCCACGTTAATCAAATCTACAAGAAATTTAATAAAGTACAAGCTGTACAAGTAAGGATATTGTATTGAAGATTCTCAAATTTGTACAATGAACCCCTCATTAATGTGGGGAAGCCCTGATTTTATTTCAAAAATGAGGAGTAGATTATCTCTGAATTGGCTTTAAGTTGATGAATAATGCATGTCAATCTTATATGATAAGACTGATGAAACTGAAACTAAAATAGAAGTTACTAAAACTATATTGATGATCAAGTCCATGTTAGGCCAGTCATAAAAGGAAAGGCAGTGTTTAATATTATCAATGGTATTGCTATCCTTGTCTAGCATTTAACAAAGCGGCTAGCGCTATCTCTTTCTTGCTTTGCTCTGTTGCCAGATCATATTCTAACAATATAGAATCAATAATCAATTAACAAAATATTTCATCTTAATCATGAAAATTCATTATGAAATTATTGAAAAATATAATTTATTGCTTAATAAAATATAATTGATTATTTTAAACGAGAATAAACCGTTAATATTATATTAATAAACCTGTATCAGCTACCGTATATAGAAGGCTTTGACAAGACAGAGGATCACAACGTTTTTTCTCCAATCTTTCTCCACTGCCATTATAATTTGAATCTATAGCATGGAGTTTCTCTAGCCTCTACTATAGCGAAGAGGGGATCTAACACAAAAAGGAAAGGAGAAGAACTTCTTCAATGTGTCTCTACTCAGGACTCCATCTCTTTCGTCAATAAGTTCATTTTTATATATGTTTACGGAACGCATAATATATAATATCGGGGGACCGAGCTTTGCTCTGGAGTGTAAAAGCATAGAAAATTTGCAACGAAAGATTGAATTTATAGTTTATATGATATTTATTTTCAGTCGTACAATTATTTCTACAGTTATATGAGGAGGCACAACAGGCCCAAAACTGCCCCTCTTCAAATTTATACTACAGTCCAAACCAAAATCTAGGTTAAGCTACTATCACTCATCAGAATAGCAATTTATTCACACTTCAAAAAACAACACATCATCAATTACAAATAGATATACTATGGAATCGACTTAGATTGATATACTATGTTTGCTACAATATTTGTTAATATACTATGTATATCACTAACAGCATCTAGTTACTATTTTGGACTTTCTGGAATAAACATGTTTTCTAAAAAAATGAGAAATAAACGAAAATAAGTTTCTCTTGCTGAATTTTTCTTCTCGTGAGATCAGCTGGATGATCCCACACACATGCCCTCGTTCACTCTTTTCCATGACGGTATCGACAGACGACAAATTTTCCAGCTGTTTTTCCAAGGACGTATTTATCCTTCTAATGTCCTTCAGCGAGTTATCCAAGGGTTGAGACCAAGTGCAATCGAATCTTCATATCATAAACCTACTTTGTTCCAAATTTCGTGAAAATCGTTAGAGCCGTTTTCGAGATCCGTTGATCATAAATATATACCCATATAACCATATAACCACATAACCAGATAACTACATAACCATATAAATTAATATATAAATATACAGAAATTGCTCGCTTAATATGATAGGATAGTATCTTTCAATGTAACTCCACTGACTAACTGGAATCTATTATAAACTCAAGCCCTAGACTACATCACAGTTTCATTTAAATGCATGTATTGTTAGTGTGTGGAGAACTGCAGGATCACAAAAGTAGGTCACAAACTTATCATTCAGATTTGGCTTGACTCCATGTCTTATCATTATTTGTAGGTTCAGCCTAGTAGGATAAGTTCAATCCTTGACAAATAATAACTGGGAATTCTAAATCCAACCTCGGTCAATGAGAGACATCAGTGGCGTTGGTCTAAGGTGGATACAAAGTGAAGAATGAGAAGGAAAACAAGGAAAGTTATTTTTAAAAGCTGTAATAGTTATTTGTATATCTAGAGTGAAAAGTACGACTTTTTCTCTCTGAGGGAAAAAGTTTGAAGCCCGAGGCGAAGCCGAGGGCAACAATTTTCCTGAGGGAGAAAAAGTATTTTTCGCTCGTGATGTACACAACATTTTTCCTCCATCTACATTTTTTTATAGAAACTGCAAATAAAATCATTTTAATAACTTACGTATTGGTGACAATGTTTCCTAACAACATAACCTAAAATCTAAAACCTAAAAACTGGCCGTCTGATTGGCACTGCCGATTGCGCTATCTACCGGCTAAAGTTGTAACTTTAAATTATATCAGCTGGGTGTTTACCAAAAATGGCTGACTCTAGATCACGCGGTTCAGATTTGAATTGCAGATCAAAAATATTTGTTGGCTGGTATTTTGAATAGAATAAGATATTTTAAAAATTGTATAAATTTTTATTGTCTACTAATATTAAGAATATAATATCATAATTCATGAGTTGATCAAATTTCTGGTTGTGGTATTGAATTCAGTTGACTCAATGACAGACACCTCTATTATGCTTTCTCATCTGAGCTTAGACCTTCTAACCTATTACAATGTAGGTTTCAAAATAGAGATGCTCCCCATGTTATTTAAATGGAGTCACTTTTACTCCCTAGGGAGTTTTTCTGTTTTTTACTACCGAGAGCGAAAAAGTGACACTTTAGTATTAGGTTTCAGGGAGTAAAGTAAGTACTTTAGACAGTAGGTGGAGGAAAAAAATATTTAAAAATTGTATAAATTTTTATCATCTACTAATATTAAGAATATCATAATTATCATACAAACATATATTTTATGAGTTGATCAAATTTCTGGTTGTGGTATTGATTTCAGTTGACTCAATGACATACACCTCTATTATACTTTCTCATCTGAGCTTAGACCTTCTAACCTATTACCATGTAAGTTTTTAATATGGAGATGCTTCCCATGTTATTTAAATGGAGTCACTTTTCCTTCCTAGGGAGTTTTTCTGTTTTTTACTACCGAGAGCGAAAAAGTGACACTTTAGTATTATGTTTCAGGGAGTAAAGTTAGTACTTTAGACAGTAGGTGAAGGAAAAAATAATAATTCAACCTTATGAAATATACGTAATGCCCTTTCAGGGTATTATCCTATTCTAGTGATAATGATGTGAATTAATTCTCCTATGTCTGGTTTCGAAGTATCTACATTTAAAAATCTACTCTGTGAAAATAATTAAGGACTGAAAATTTTGTGAAGTGAACAGCTACAAGACTTAAACCTACTTTGAACTATGTGTAACCTTATCTAAAGTTGGGAGAGGAATAGCACAAGGTTACATAATTTTTTCTCTCCCTATCATTTTAATGATGTACTTACTGTATGAATTAATTAAGAATAAAGAATAGAGGGTGAGTCCTTATCGTATCATTTGTTTTGATTTTGTTCTTGTTGAACGGTTGACTTGTAGCTTCTTACATTTGAATTTCACAGCGCGTATTCTATAGGGGTCTGATTCCACTGTTACCAGATTTATCGAAGCTATTTCATTGAATCTTATGATAAGTTTCAACGTATTTAAATTATTGCTTAGAGACAATATTGAAATCATTAAATTCCAACACTGTTCTCATAAAAAAGTTTTAAGACTCTATCTCAATGGAATGGGAACTAAAGGTACGTACAGACTTTCGCTCTGCTCCGCACGCAATCGAACGTCACTCGAGCAGATCGATTGATGATCGACCGGGGAGCAAGAGTGGAACGTGAGGCGAGCTAATATCTCCCGTAACGTTCATGATCGGAGCGATAGCGGAGCGTGCGTGGAGAGATTGCGGAGCGTGCGTGGAGAGATTGCGGAGCGTGCGAGGAGCGAGTTGGAGGCGCTTATATCTGTACATACTTTTAAAAAGTGGGAGTGTGGATGATTGATACAATCCACCAATCTTGAAGTCTCAGAATCACCAATCAACTAAATTTGCCTAGTGCTGTCTTAGAGCCAATTGAATGGGAGATTAAATTGGATTTTCTTGGCCCAGGAGTACGTCAGTCAGTAAGTGAACTAAAACGTTTACTTCCATCAATAACTGAATGCATTTTCAAAGCACAAGGTTATCTTATTTTTTCTCTCCCTATCATTTCGATGATGTACTTATCTATATATATAAAAGCGAAATGGCACTCAATCACTGACCGACTGACTGACTGACTCACTCACTCGCAGAACTAAAAATCTACCGAACCAAAAACGTTCAAATTTGGTCGGTATGTTCAGTTGGCCCTTTAAAGGCGCACTAAGAAATCTTTTTGCAATATTTCAACTCTAAGGGTGGTTTTCAAGGGTTCAAAGTTCGTCTTTTAGCATGTATGTTCTTCTTACTCTCCTAATTATAATTGAAAAATGTCCATACCATATGTTAATATAGAACTATAATCTAGAGAGAATACCTCTTCGAAACAGTTGTTAACTGGTAACTAAATTAATAATTTTGTCAGGTTGGCATTAAGTTGAGTTGACTTTGTTAGGTTGGCACCAAGTTGTAGATTGAAATGCATTTATCGAGGAAAAATTTATTGGGCACTGCTACTTTAATCAGAGCTATTCCTGTGAATATTATATCACTAGCCGTCAGGCTCGCTTCACTCGCCATATCCGTTTAGCCAGACGTTTAGTCTGGACCCCCGATTGGATCGTCCTAACATATGATTAAAATGCTCAAATGAAAAATGCAGGCGAGCGAAGCGAGTCTGCTGATCTCATTCTTGGACGATCTAGTCGGGGGTCCAGGAGGCGGAGCTCCCTGGCTAGACGGATATGGCGAGCGAAGCGAGCCTGACGGCTAGTTGTATATAAATGAATAAAGAATGAATGTCGGTCTTTGGAATAAAAAACTGTACTGTATAGTGAGTTTCAAATCAACGAAATTGAATTTATGAATAAGAATTGAAAATTATTATACTATCTGATTTGTTTGATCAATCAGCTAACCATCAACTGACAAGTTTAATCAATCGATCGTCTAATCAATCAAGAGATTTGTTGGGCTGATAAGATGGAGGATTAGCTCTATCAATATAATGTGCCGGTAATTGGAGTTTAAGCTCTTAGTTGCGTGACAGACCTGGCGTATTTGAGAAATAAAGCTCATAATAACTTTGGAAGGGCGTTCACATGGCTTAGATAGCATGTTACTTGGCTTGCTCAAGAACTACAATCAGTCAAGAAAAAATGATCAATATGTTTACAAAAAAGAGATCTTTGAATATTCCTGTACAATGAGATCCACGTTATTATGACAGTGGAGAAAGATAGCAGAACAGCGTTGCTGATTCTCTGTCCCACTCGTAACTTATCTTTATAATTTCCATCACCCATGCACAAGCTGTGATGATTTTGATTTATTCATTGAGTTTCAAAATCTCTGAACCATGTTTCATCATATTTGCATTGAGGAGCGAGAATTCAGAGCAAATGAGAAGACTAAAATGGCGGATCAAGTTCCTGCTAGCTGTCATCCACAGACAAAGATAAACATTTACTGTCTCACTGACTTTTGCAGCTCAACCCTTCTGATGTTTGTAAGCCTGTTTGTGGCTTATTGTCACTGACAATACCAGCTTGATACAGTGCTCTGAATCTCAACCCTTAATCCAGCGATTACATTTAAACCTGACCATTTCTAAGAGCTGGACTAATAATTGAGTTTCTAAAACACTTTGCAATACTTACTTACTTTCCGTGTCCAGGATCACCAGTCTTCTATTTTTCTATATATTTCGCTCCCAAAATTTAGCCACCCGGAGGGCTTTGTCGTTGCTTTGGAGGAGGTCGTCATGAGAGCAGTTTGTGTCAAGCAACTCGCACTGCAATAGGTGAGTGTAGTCTTGTTCCAGGCCGCAGTCGCAGGCAGCATCGTCCTGAATGTAACCCCAGCGTAGTAGATTTGATTTGCACCTTGTGACTCCTGTGCGTAGTCGGTTTAAAGACTTCCAAGTTGTGAAAGGGAGTTCACTACCACAGCTAGCACTTTCTTTCAGTTCCAGGAGCGGATTTGATTAATTCTTACTTACAATAAATACAGTGCTCTGAATCTCAACCCTTAATCCAGCTATTACATTCAAACCTGACCATTTCTAACAGCCGAACTGAGAATTGAGTTTATAATACACTTTGATATGAATACAGTGTTTTGAATCTCAACCCTTGATCTAGAGATCACATTTTTGAGACCTGACCATTTCTAAAATTATGAACTAAGAATTAATTTTGTAAAACTCATTGCAATAAATACAGTGCTCTAAAAAATAAACCTTGATCCAGCGATTAGATTTAAACCTGACCATTTCTAACAGCCGAATTAAGACTTGAGTTTCTAAAACACTTTGTAATAAATACTTCGATATATTTAATTGGTCATATCTTCTGAACGGCAAAGAATTTTGCTAATCTGTTTGCAGATTATGATTTCTCGCATTGAGGAGCATAAGGAGGCGGAGTAGATAATGATATTATTCCTCCCAAAAAAGAATATAAATAATGAACTGACCAATTCGCATATTCGATATAATTATTTGTGTGCAACTATTCCCTGAACGGGGAAGAATTTTTCTAATCTGTTTGCAGATTCTGTTTTCTTGCATTTGAGAGCATAAGAAGGTAGAGATTATAATGATTTAATTTCTCCCTAAAAAATTAGAAAAATAATGAACTGACGAATTTGCATTTTTCGATATATATAAGGGGTCGTATCTCCTGAACAGGAAAGAATTTCGCTAATCTGCTTGCAGATTATGATTTCTCGCATTGAGGAGCATAAGGTTGCAGAGTTAATCATGATATCATTTCTCCTGACAAAATTAGAAAAATGATGAACTGACGAATTTTCATTTATCGATATATTTAGGAGATCCTATCTCCTGAACGTGGAAGAATTTTGCTAATCCGTTAGCAGATTCGAATTAATCGCGTCGAGGAGCATAAGGAGGCATAGTTGATAAATATATTATTTCTTTTGAGAAAAAATGAGAAAAATAATGTACTGACCAATTTGCATTCTTCGATATATTCAAGGAAGCCTATCTCCTGAACGTGAGAGAATTTTGCTAATCTGTTTGCAGATTCGGATTTCTCGCATCGAGGAGCATAAGGAGGCAGAGTTGATGATGATATTGAATGAAAAATACTAAGAAATTGTCAAAAAACCACTGATTTATTGATAATTAGAAAGACCGGTTTCGGTTATTACACCATTGTCAATCTCTAATAAACTAAAACTAAATACAAGAGCAGCAGAATTTATACCAGTAGGCGAGTACTGCTATTGGTCGAGGGCATGAACGCCTGCCATTGGCCTAGCTAGACAGTCTCCTCCCCCTCAACGGTGTGACAAAATGGCGGCTTAAGCAACAGAATCGCCATGATAATAAAATTTACTTTTAGTACAAAATAAGAACCAAGAAAACAAGTGTGAAAGATAATAAAACAATTATGTAAATGGAAAAATTATTGACTAATGTATGCTTACAATTTTATGATATAAAACTAAATTCGGAATTTCTAATTATCAATAAATCAGTGGTTTTTTGACATTTTCTTAGTCTTTTTATTCAATATGAATAATTACCACAATATCAACTACACAAAAAGATGATGATATTATTTTTCCCGGAAAAGTGAGAATAATAATGAACTGACCAACTTGCATTCTCCATTCATATTTTCATATCTCCTGAACGGGAAAGAATTGCGCTAATCTGTTTGCAGATTCTGGAGGAATTCAAAATGATGGCATTCAGTGGACCACTCGATAAGTACATCGTTAACCGTCAACTTAGGACCATTTGATGTTTGAAATACAAATAATGAATATTCAAGTTCAGAGAGTGGGCTCCAACGCACCGCAACGCATTCAAACGGTTCAAGAATGATCGATTGTGACCTTATCCTTGAATTCCAGCTAATGACCCACTTCAAAATGAAGGATAGCGCGGTGATGCTTTGATATTCTAACCCCACTCAGCTCATTGAATGCGAAAAGTTCATGTTCAAATAACAGTTTAAAATACTTCTGAGCAAAGCTCATGCAATCATTCAATACAGTTTGCAATGATAGAGTTGTTGGAAGCTATAGTGAGGTCCACGTTATAATGGCAGTATTTCATTAGTAAAGGTATTGCAATCCTTGTCTATCATTCAACAAAGCGGATAGCGCTATCTCTTTCACGCTCTCCTCTGTTGCCAGATCGTCTTCTCACAATGTGAATTTGATAATAAATTAACGAAATATATTATCTTAATTATGATATAATTGTAGAATATAATTCCTTCCTTAATGAAATATAATTATTGATTAATTTAAACGAGGATGAACAGTTGATATTACATCAATAAACCTGTATCAGCTACCGTCTATAGAAGGCATTGATAAGACAGAGGATCGGCAACGTTGTTCACGTATCTTTCTCCATATTGTTAAAAGACGATCTGGCAACAGAGCCAGGCGAGAAATTGATAGCGCTATCCGCTTTGTTGAATGATAGACAAGGATAGCAATATCATTGCTAATCAAACACTGCCATTATAACGTGGACCTCACTTTGGTACATCTTTAAATATACATTCAATCCAATCCACATAATACCACAGAGAAATGTTAGAAAAAAGAGAAGAGAATATGAAAAGAGGGAAGATATATTTTCTATATTATGTGAATAACACCACTCATGGACGGGAAATAGAATTTACTTTGTTAGATAGAATACATGAGTTCTACAGGTGGGCTTCAGCTCCATTACCAAATTTTTAACGTTATTTATAAAAATTAAATTATTTAGTTGTGATAAGAATGCATAGGTTTCATACACAAAATGATATAATCAAGAGCCCCCGTGCAGGAGAACTCGCACGTGCCTATTCTACTGGTTTTCAAATCCGCGACTTATAATAATTTTACTGCCAGTAAATAGTAATTATATTTGCATTAATATTATGGACTGTATTATGTGAATCAATAGGTTACTGTATGTTGAGAAATTTGTTGTAAATAATCTCAAATGATCAATCCTAGTTGATTATGAATCATAATTATCACCTAGCGTTGACTGGAATGCACTTGACAGTCTTTCACTAAGATGGGAGCAAAATCGATATCCTAATCGACTCTCTATTATAATTACTTGCTTGTAATAATCTCAAAGCTTTTAACAATGCTCAGGTGCAAATCTTCAGAGACAAAAGAGAGAGAGAAAGAGAAAGAGAAAGAATATCCCAGAAGAGATATTACCATCCCACCGTCGGATGGAAGATGAGAAAGGCAGAACTGATGCTTGATATAAACACTGCTCAATAATGCCTAATTAAGAAATGAAAAATGGAACAGAACCTGATGGATTAATTTCTACTCCAGTAGAGTAGGTGAAATTCATTAAATTCCGTTGAAGCCTGGACATATTTATCATACAGCTTTCACACTCCCATCTTTAGTTATTACAAATTGCTTTTTTTCATATCATACACCGCTCAATAATTATTTTCTCATTTTACTTTCCTTGCCCTATTACCATAGGTAAGGAAAGTATTGCTTTCCGAAAAAAATTAAGGTACCCCAATTTCTGAATTTCTATACGTTTCAAGGTCCCCTGAGTCCAAAAAAACTGGTTTTTGGGGATTGGTCTGTATGTCTGTGTGTGTGTGTGTGTGTGTATGAGTGTATGTGCGTCTGTGTACACGATATCTCATCTCCCAATTAACGGAATGACTTGAAATTTGGAACTTAAGGTCCTTTCACTATAAGGATCCGACACGAACAATTTCGATTTAAGTGCAATTCAAGATGGCGGCTAAAATGGCGAAAATGTTGTCAAAAACAGGGTTTTTCGTGATTTTCTCGGAAACGGATCCAACGATTTCGATCAAATTCATACCTAAAATAGTCATCGATAAGCTCTATCAACTGCCACAAGTCCCATATCTGTAAAAATTCCAGGAGCTCCGCCCCATCAATGCAGATAGATTCCCAATTATCAGGCTTCAGATACAATTGAAACAAAAAAATCAAGTAGAGTAGATTGAGCATGAAAATCTCTACATTTGAAGTTCAGTAACATTTTCACCTAAAATTGAAGATAAGCTCGAGAAAATGTGATTATTCAATTGCCAATTATTGTTGATTCTATTGAATCATTCACTATGAAGAGATAGCAGACCTCATGTGTGTCTCCAGCGTTATTGCCCTGTCACCAGCTGGCTCAAATCTTTGAATAGTAGACTTGAGATGAGCGGGAACACTAGCATCAGGTGATCAATTTTCATAACGGCAAGGAAAGTTGAGTGAGTGCGCCACACCAGATTTTTATATTTTGTAAATTCATCTATAACTTTGCTGTATTGTACCGTAAGCTATTGTATATAAGTGTATAAGCCAGTATATATTGTAATCTACATGAATAAAGTACTCAATCAATCAATCAATCCGACCCACATGATCAGTGATGACAACGCTCTATAGTGAGGTCCACGTTATAATGGCAGTGTTTGATTAGCAATGGTATTGCTATCCTTGTCTATCATTCAACAAAGCGGATTGCGCTATCTCGCCTGGCTCTGTGGCCAGATCGTCTTTTAACAATATAGAATTAATAATTTATCAACAAAACATTTCATCTTGATTATGAAAACTCATTATGGAATCATTGAAAAATATAATTCCTTGCTTGATAGAATATTATTGATTATTTCAAACGAGTATGAACAGTTAATATTACATCAAGAAACCTGTATCAGCTACCGTCTATAGAAGGCTGTGGGCAAGACAAAGGATTGTCAACGTTGATCTTCTATCTTCTTTTGATACTTAGAAAGACCGGTTTTAGTTGTTACACCATTGTCAATCTCTGATAAACTAAAACTAAATACAAGAACAGCAGAATTTATACTAGTAGGCGAGTACTGCTATTGGTCAAGGGAAAGAGCGCCTGCCATTGGCCAAGCCAGACAGACTCCTCCCACATAACGGTGTCACAAAATGGCGGCTTAAGCAACAGACTCGCCATGATAACAAAATTTGAACTTTTGTTCCGTTTGTCAGAGATTGACAATGGTGTAACAACCGAAACCGGTCTTTCTAAGTATCAATAAATCTGTGGCTTTTGACAATTTCTCAGTATTTTAATTTATTATGAACAATCACCATAATATCAACTTCTCAACTACACAAAAAGTAATGATATCTTTCATCTTGTCTTTACCTTTTCTTTCTCTTTTTTCTAACTTTTCTCTATGGTATTACTGCATTAGAGTGCTTGCTTAGCAGCATAGAGATCCCGGGTTCAAACCCTCTCATAGCCAAAAGTTTTTCAACCAGATCACTCCCGTGTTATCGGATGGACACGTTAAACTGTCGGTCCCGGCTGAAGTATGACAGTCGTAAGGCCCATTGACGGCTTAAATTATATATTCAGGCGGTGCGACCTTCCCGCAAGGGACTCCCCACCAACAAAAGCCATACGAATTTACTTTTTTTACTGCATTATAACGATTCAATGTAGATTCTGTGGATTCAAATATGTACTAGGGATGAGACATATTTGGACAACAATAGAATGTCGGGCACTTTTTAAGTTGTACGGCAAGCAACACAACTAACCATTACTTTTTCAAATTAGGTGATGCACATATTTGAGAGCTAGTGAAGAGTTGTATGAGAGCCCAGGTGTCTTGGAACGTGACTTTACTCTGTTGAGAATTTCTCAACCGTTTTCCTTCAACTGAGCAGAAAGCAGAAATCTGCTTTGAATCTAACCCACTTTTCGGTGCTATAGTGGGGTCCACGTTATAATGGCAGCGGAGAAAGATTTTCAATTCAATTCAATTTTCAATTTAATTTATTTATCCTTTTTACAACATAGTTATTGTACAAAGTAGTTATGAAATGAATAACTTAAAACTAAAACAAAATAGCTTAAAATAGCAGGTTAACAAAAACACGGAAGGTCCCTGCAAAGGCAAAGCCTGTGCGTAGGGGCCGAGTGTTACAAAAAACTACAGAACCAAAGTGAAAGCATAAAACAAAAATATAAATTATAAGTATGGAATTTGTATGATAAAAAATCTCGAGAATACAGACAATTAACAAGAAATAATAAACTTATTTAAGAGAAAAAAAAAGAGTTGAAAGGTGAAAAGTTACAAGAAATCGAACAAATCAGTAGAGTTATGCGATGTGATCCATTGACTTATTTCGTTAGAAAGATTTCTGGTCAAATTGTTAGAGATAAAATAATCAGGTATTACGTTAACAAGTTTATGGACAATGTAATTGAACTGCCTTCTACAAATGGATAAAACTGTATGATGAGATTCGAAAGTGATGGATGAGGGACGAAGATTGTACGGTGATAAACGGAGATTGAAAAGATTACTATGCTTATTCATGTAGATTATCAAGTTTTTCGTGTGAAGCTGCCTGACAGTCAGCACATTCAGTTCCCTGAAAAGATTGTCACTAGGGAAACGTCTGGGCTTTCCAAGAATTGCCTTTAATAAGGTCTTCTGAATAACAATTATCTTATTCAAGTGATTCATGTAGGCAGCGCCCCAAACGATAATCCCATATTGAAGAAAAGACTGGATGTAAGCACAATAAACCAATCTAGAAACGGCTATGTTACCCAATTTACTGATAGTGTAGAATTTGTTGATCCAGTGTTTAAGCTTATTACAAGTGATAAGATAGCAGAACAACGTTGTCGATCCTCTGTCTTGTCAATGCCTTCTATAGACGGTAGCTGATACAGGTTTATTGATGTAATATTAACTGTTCATCCTCGTTTAAAATACTCAATATATTTTATCAAGTAAGAAATTATATTATCCAATAATTTCATAATTAAGATTGTATATTTTGTTCATCAATTGATAATTCTACATTGTTGAAAGACGATCTGGCAACAGAGCAAAGCGAGAAAGAGAGAGCGCTCTCCGCTTTGTTGAATGATAGACAAGGACAGCAATAACATTGCTAATCAAACACTGCCATTATGAAGTTGACCTCACTATAGAACTGGGTGACATTCAATTCAATTCAATTTTTCAATTTCAATTTCAATTTATTAAAAACACACAAAACAAGACAAAGCAAAATTACAAAGATTTACGAAACAAATAAAACACAATAAAATGTTACAAATATAAAAAAACCATGGGCTTAGTGTTTGGGTGTGTTGGAGAAGAGAAAAAAAAGAGAGGAAGATACCTAGCCAACTATGGTTTCCCATGTAATAGGCAGGCAAAAAAGAGCAGTAATGAGGAAAAAAGGAAGGGAGAAATGGGGGGAAGGAAGAAAACAGAGGAATAGGTACTCAAAATAAAGGTAAGCGAGTCCCACTTTTTGTGTAGTTGAGAAGTTGATATTGTGGAAATTATTCATATTGAATGAAAAAGACTAAGAGATTGTCAAAAAACCACTGATTTATTGATAATTAGAAAGACCGGTTTCGGTTATTACACCATTGTCAATCACTGATAATCTCTGATAGGAGTTTATCAGAGATTGACAATGGTGTAATAACCGAAACCGGTCTTTCTAATTATCAATAAATCAGTGGTTTTTTGACAATTTCTTAGTCTTTTTCATTCAGTAAGCGAGTCCAATTAAAAATGAAAAAAACTAATGAAAAAAAAAATGCTGGAGCAGAAATCTCGAGTCATATATCTAAATGAAAGAAGAAATTACAGTATGTCCGGTTTTTTATATCCAGTTTAATTTTTCCGCTGATCTTATTGTCCATGAGAAAGTGATTTGGAATGAGGTTTATTATTTTAGTACCTATGTAAATTAATTGCCCTCCTTATACATTCAATATTAGTGTTATAGGTTACATATTTGTTAGCAGTGGCCCTTAGATTATAATAATTAAGAGTAGAGTTTATTGTGAGAGGAAAATCGGATCTATATTTTATTAAGTACTCAATTACAGTTTTTATGTATAATTGACGTATAGTCATGACCTCGAAATCACTAAAACCCATATCCGTTGGATAGAGCCTGGGTTTGCTTAGTATAGTTTTAATTATCAGTTTTTGTGCTACAAATAATTCAGCAATATGACAGTTGAAACAGCCTCCCCAAACAACTATGCCATACTGCAGAATTGACTTGACTAGAGATTCACTTCATCAAGATATCTGTTGATCAAGAATCAGCATGGACAACTTCAGTACGTCAAGGTTTCAGATCGTCAAGGTTCTGTTCTTTCATAAATAGAGGTGGATTCAATTATAAAATGTTAAAAAAATTTTAATAATACCAGCATACTATCATTTGTATGCAGAAGCCTATTCCTTAACCCTACTCTAATCTAACTTTAAAAATAAGCTAGCTTCTCCCCAACCAATTATCACTATGGTGAGAGCCACGTTATAATGGCAGTGTTTGATTTGCAATGGTATTGCTATCCTTGTCTATCATTCAACAAAGCGGATAGCGCTCTCTCTTTCTCGCTTTGCTCTGTTGCTAGATCGTCTCATGAAAATGTAGAATTGATAATTATTTGACAAAATTTTTGATCTTATTTTATAAAAATTCATTATGAAATTTGTCACCTGGTATGGGACATATATATGAATCATATATTTATCTCATATTGATCAGGATTTTAGAGTTTTAAATTGTAAAAGTTTAATGAACAGTGCTTTTGTCTTTGAACAATTTCTGTCATCGACAGAAAGATTGTTTATTTCATTTGTTGTCAAATTAATGTAGCTTCTCTTTTGTTTTTAATAACAAACGTGCCGCTTGTGCGACAGATAAAAATATGTACTTGAAATGGCTTTCATGTTTGGTATTGACTGAGTTATATTTAATACCCAAACTTTTACTTTTGGTGGGAGTCAGTGTGTGAGCTCGTTCGATAGGACTTAGAGTTAAGTCCGGCTGATCCAGTGAAAAAGGCTAGATTTCGGTTCGTTTAATAATACAATTATTCTGTCACAGATATAAAAATAAAAATAATTGTATTGTTAAGGGAGACGGGTTCTGAGCCTATTCATTGGTTCAGTTAATATTTGTTCTTTTTTAAAATACTAAAGTCGCGAAATACCAGTGGATGCCAAGTGGGAAGCTATTTCAAAGAGGTAGGTGTCTACTGAATCATTTGTTCTTAAATTTTCATAGCCACAAACATTGAATTCATATCAAATATTATTTTATAAAAAATAATCTTGTTTTGTTCAAATGTATATATTTTAAAGATTCATTAATTAAAGTTCTAGTTATTCTGTTCTTTTCTAGTTATCATAGTTTTTTCCCCTTACATATTTGGTGTAGGCACATCGTGCTTACATATTTGGTGGAGGCGGTTCTTTTCCCCCTTACATATTTGGTGGAGGCTTCTCCCGCCGTTCCACAACTTGCTTACAAATTATTGAAAAATATAATTTCGCGCTTATTAAAATATAATTGATTATTGTAAACGAGAATGAACAGTTCATATTGAATATCAATTGAACAGTTGATATTAATAATAATAATTGACCATCAATAAACCTGTATCAGCCACCGTCTATAGAAGGCATTGACAAGACAGAGGATCGGCAACGCTGTTCATCTATTACCTCCACTGCCATTATAACGTGGACCTCACAATACAGATGCAAATTACTAAGATATTGCAATAATTCAAATGCTTATGAATTGATTATTATAAAATGTTAAAAAAATTTTAATAATACCAGCATACTATCATTTGTATGCAGAAGCCTATTCCTTAACCCTACTCTAATCTAACTTTAAAAATAAGCTAGCTTCTCCCCAACCAATTATCACTATGGTGAGAGCCACGTTATAATGGCAGTGTTTGATTTGCAATGGTATTGCTATCCTTGTCTATCATTCAACAAAGCGGATAGCGCTCTCTCTTTCTCGCTTTGCTCTGTTGCTAGATCGTCTCATGAAAATGTAGAATTGATAATTATTTGACAAAATTTTTGATCTTATTTTATAAAAATTCATTATGAAATTTGTCACCTGGTATGGGACATATATATGAATCATATATTTATCTCATATTGATCAGGATTTTAGAGTTTTAAATTGTAAAAGTTTAATGAACAGTGCTTTTGTCTTTGAACAATTTCTGTCATCGACAGAAAGATTGTTTATTTCATTTGTTGTCAAATTAATGTAGCTTCTCTTTTGTTTTTAATAACAAATGCGCCGCTTGTGCGACAGATAAAATATGTACTTGAAATGGCTTTCATGTTTGGCATTGACTGAGTTATATTTAATACCCAAACTTTACTTTGGTGGGAGTCAGTGTGTGAGCTCGTTCGATAGGACTTAGAGTTAAGTCCGGCTGATCCAGTGAAAAAGGCTAGATTTCGGTTCGTTTAATAGTACAATTATTCTGTCACAGATATAAAAATAAAAATAATTGTATTGTTAAGGGAGACGGGTTCTGAGCCTATTCATTGGTTCAGTTAATATTTGTTCTTTTTTTAAAATACTAAAGTCGCGAAATACCAGTGGATGCCAAGTGGGAAGCTATTTCAAAGAGGTAGGTGTCTACTGAATCATTTGTTCTTAAATTTTCATAGCCACAAACATTCAATCATCATTAGCAGCAAGCGAGTGTTTCCACATTAATTCATATCAAATATTATTTTATAAAAAATAATCTTGTTTTGTTCAAATGTATATATTTTAAAGATTCATTAATTAAAGTTCTAGTTATTCTGTTCTTTTCTAGTTATCATAGTTTTTTCCCCTTACATATTTGGTGTAGGCACATCGTGCTTACATATTTGGTGGAGGCGGTTCTTTTCCCCCTTACATATTTGGTGGAGGCTTCTCCCGCCGTTCCACAACTTGCTTACAAATTATTGAAAAATATAATTTCGCGCTTAATAAAATATAATTGATTATTGTAAACGAGAATGAACAGTTCATATTGAATATCAATTGAACAGTTGATATTAATAATAATAATTGACCATCAATAAACCTGTATCAGCCACCGTCTATAGAAGGCATTGACAAGACAGAGGATCGGCAACGCTGTTCATCTATTACCTCCACTGCCATTATAACGTGGACCTCACAATACAGATGCAAATTACTAAGATATTGCAATAATTCAAATGCTTATGAATTGATTATTATCAAACGAAAATCCAAATTAAATGCTGTCATTCATGGGTTGACAAATAATTTTTGAATAGTAGTGTAAACGGAGGGGGGTTTTTCTTCTCTTCTATAATATTTACCAAAATTATGCTATTAAATCTCTATTTGAATCCTTGTTGGTTGGGAGCTTTTAGTGGATTCGTTCATCCAAATGCACAGATTATCATCATTAACTAATTGTCACCTATTCTAGCAGCTAGCAACTACGAGTCAGGAACTTCAATGAAAAATACTAATCAAATTTACTTCAGGTTTATTGAACTCTAAGTAAATAGAACGAATTAATAAGAGTCAGGTAACATGTCGAATTTTCAAACAGAACAAAGTGATTCAGCAATTGATTCACAAAAAATATATATATTCAATACCAATCTACAAATTTTGGGAACCTGCTAACTTGCTGCATTTAAATTTGGGCCTCGGTCATTCTATGAAATTAAATTTTGAGCTTAATAAGAAAAACAATAAAAGTTCGGCACTCACCATTTTAACAATATTCAAACTTGGACTCTTCAGAATCACTCACATACGCTTTAATAAAACTCACTATACTCAAACTCACACGCACAAATAATGTCCTAATTCCACTCCTACTAACTCCATAAAATTTGGTTTTCTATTCAACTAGATAAAAATTACTGATAACTGAAAACATAACAATTTGTCCCTCTGAATGGAAAATGGGCCCATTCAGAGGACCGAGGCTCGCACACCGTTACATGTTTTTCCGTTCACGTCTCAATTCCAACTGAGGCCTTTTTACTGAAAATTATTCCCCCTCCACGAGCGTTGAGCATAACTTCCAGTGGAAAAGCCAAAGCTGCAAAAAGATCAACGCTCGTACAATTTTCAAATACAGTGGCTTTTTCGACATGAAATTGAAACTGCACTTGGAAAATGCACGAAAATTGCTTTAATTTTGACAACTAGGCAACAAGTTAGCAAATTCCAACAAGACAGAGTCAATTCTCACACTAAAAACGCAGGGTTGAATATACAGTTAGAATCAAAGTTCATTTCAGTTCAAAAACCTGAAAAATAATATAAGATACACAAAAACAACTACAATACTACCCTCTCAATATCACACTATTACAGTAGCGCTCATCAAATTTCCATCTAGCTGTTTACCCTGTTGTCAATATTTGCAGTAGCAGAAGTCTTCGGAGTGAATTAAAGCATTTTATTTAGATTTCCGTTTAATAATAATAATTGACCTTCTATAGGTTACTTCTTTTTCTCTCCCTATCATTTTGGTGATATACTTATTGTAGGAATCAATGAAGAATTCCACAGACCTGAGTTGGTGAACAAGACTGAATCCAATGAATTATTATTGGTGAGGGAAATAATATTTTCCTACAGTTACGTTGAAAAGTGGCCATTGCTGCACTGATTACAGAACGCAAAGAATCACTTTTCCGCTCTAGTGCGGGAAAAATTTTTCTGCACTCCAGATTTGCAACATGACAACGCAAAATACTTAGTAGGTTATATGGAGCAACAGTGCAGCAAAATCAAAATGAAGTTGGTAACAGTGACTGCTGTGGCTGCTATAGTGAGCAGAGGTGCAACGAAGCACAACGCGCTAATTATTAGTATTATATATTATAACCAAGGACAACATTTTTATTCAATTTGACAATAAATTAAGGTTTTTATCAATAATAAAATTACACAGAAAAACATTTGATGCATTTCAGGCAATTTTACCCATAATTACCCACTTTTCATATTCAATGGTAACTGTAGGAAAAACTTAATGTGAAATACGTGCGCAAAGTTCCTCTGCTGCACTCAAGAAACCATTCCGCCCTCGCCTACGGCTCGGGCGTAAACGTTTCTTTCGGTGCAGCAAACTGTACCTTTGCGCACTAGTTGCACAAATAACTATTCCTTATTACTATATTATAGTAGGCGTGTTTTCAACAGTATATTGTCAACGTTGCAACAGTCATACCAACAGTCATTGACACACCAAGAGAATTTTCCCAAGATTTTGATAGGAGATCATTTCGCAGAGAAAGAGATGAGAAATGAGAGCACTCACTACAGCAGGCGACAAAATCTCTCCATAAAAGAGAGACAGAGGGTCTTGTCTCTCTTGGAGAAAGCAGCATCAAGCATCAGTGTGTATCAATTTATGACGGTGTATTATAATAGTAATGCCTCTATATCATTCTCTGGCACAGGTAGAGTGCCACGTTAGATGGGTATGAGTAATGATCGACTATAGTGAGGTCCACGATATAATGGCGATGGAGAAAGATAGAAGAGCAGCGTTGCCGATTCTCTGCCTTGTCACTGACTTCCAGGGGATAGCTGATACCGGTATATCTTATATTTTATCTCTGTTTATATTTTTATATCTGGTTATATGGTTATCTATGTTCAACGGATCTCGAACACGGCTCTAACGATTTTCACGAGATTTGGAACATAGTAGGTTTATGATATAAAAATTCGATTGCACTAGGTCTCATCCTTGGGAAAACTCGCTGAACGACATTAAAAGCTTAATAAGAAAAACAATAAAGTTCGGCACTCACCATTTTAACAATATTCAAACTTGGACTCTTCAGAATCACTCACATACGCTTTAATAAAACTCACTATACTCAAACTCACACGCACAAATAATGTCCTAATTCCACTCCTACTAACTCCATAAAATTTGGTTTTCTATTCAACTAGATAAAAATTACTGATAACTGAAAACATAACAATTTGTCCCTCTGAATGGAAAATGGGCCCATTCAGAGGACCGAGGCTCGCACACCGTTACATGTTTTTCCGTTCACGTCTCAATTCCAACTGAGGCCTTTTTACTGAAAATTATTCCCCCTCCACGAGCGTTGAGCATAACTTCCAGTGGAAAAGCCAAAGCTGCAAAAAGATCAACGCTCGTACAATTTTCAAATACAGTGGCTTTTTCGACATGAAATTGAAACTGCACTTGGAAAATGCACGAAAATTGCTTTAATTTTGACAACTAGGCAACAAGTTAGCAAATTCCAACAAGACAGAGTCAATTCTCACACTAAAAACGCAGGGTTGAATATACAGTTAGAATCAAAGTTCATTTCAGTTCAAAACCTGAAAAATAATATAAGATACACAAAAACAACTACAATACTACCCTCTCAATATCACACTATTACAGTAGCGCTCATCAAATTTCCATCTAGCTGTTTACCCTGTTGTCAATATTTGCAGTAGCAGAAGTCTTCGGAGTGAATTAAAGCATTTTATTTAGATTTCCGTTTAATAATAATAATTGACCTTCTATAGGTTACTTCTTTTTCTCTCCCTATCATTTTGGTGATATACTTATTGTAGGAATCAATGAAGAATTCCACAGACCTGAGTTGGTGAACAAGACTGAATCCAATGAATTATTATTGGTGAGGGAAATAATATTTTCCTACAGTTACGTTGAAAAGTGGCCATTGCTGCACTGATTACAGAACGCAAAGAATCACTTTTCCGCTCTAGTGCGGGAAAAATTTTTCTGCACTCCAGATTTGCAACATGACAACGCAAAATACTTAGTAGGTTATATGGAGCAACAGTGCAGCAAAATCAAAATGAAGTTGGTAACAGTGACTGCTGTGGCTGCTATAGTGAGCAGAGGTGCAACGAAGCACAACGCGCTAATTATTAGTATTATATATTATAACCAAGGACAACATTTTTATTCAATTTGACAATAAATTAAGGTTTTTATCAATAATAAAATTACACAGAAAAACATTGATGCATTTCAGGCAATTTTACCCATAATTACCCACTTTTCATATTCAATGGTAACTGTAGGAAAAACTTAATGTGAAATACGTGCGCAAAGTTCCTCTGCTGCACTCAAGAAACCATTCCGCCCTCGCCTACGGCTCGGGCGTAAACGTTTCTTTCGGTGCAGCAAACTGTACCTTTGCGCACTAGTTGCACAAATAACTATTCCTTACTATATTATAGTAGGCGTGTTTTCAACAGTATATTGTCAACGTTGCAACAGTCATACCAACAGTCATTGACACACCCAAGAGAATTTTCCCAAGATTTTGATAGGAGATCATTTCGCAGAGAAAGAGATGAGAAATGAGAGCACTCACTACAGCAGGCGACAAAATCTCTCCATAAAAGAGAGACAGAGGGTCTTGTCTCTCTTGGAGAAAGCAGCATCAAGCATCAGTGTGTATCAATTTATGACGGTGTATTATAATAGTAATGCCTCTATATCATTCTCTGGCACAGGTAGAGTGCCACGTTAGATGGGTATGAGTAATGATCGACTATAGTGAGGTCCACGATATAATGGCGATGGAGAAAGATAGAAGAGCAGCGTTGCCGATTCTCTGCCTTGTCACTGACTTCCAGGGGATAGCTGATACCGGTATATCTTATATTTTATCTCTGTTTATATTTTTATATCTGGTTATATGGTTATCTATGTTCAACGGATCTCGAACACGGCTCTAACGATTTTCACGAGATTTGGAACATAGTAGGTTTATGATATAAAAATTCGATTGCACTAGGTCTCATCCTTGGGAAAACTCGCTGAACGACATTAAAAGGATAATTCATCCTTGGAAAACAGATGATAATTTCGTTGTCTCACGATAACAGATGTGCCTGTGTGGGAGAGACAGAATTATTTCCAGCTGTGTAATCATAGTCAATCAGCGAGAAATTTTATCTAGCTAGACAATTTAATCGACTTGATCAACATAATCTGATTTGTTGACATGACGTCATGATAATCCTCATAAACTAGAGTATATCATAATTTTATTTTCAAAGCTGATCATTATTTGACAATTTTAAGTGATTAGTGAGTGTTATTTTGTTATTCAATTTGATTTGTAAATAATCTAAATTATAATTTTTTTGTTTTCAAATGTTTGAACATAAAATTGAACCCGAATACAAGTGTATTGAACATAACCTACTTTCTGGACTATTTGTAGTGTATAAATCGAAATTCGGGGAGGAAACAGTTTTGGGCTGTGCCTGTTAGTCCTTCCCCAATCATTTTAAAGAATTGTGTTCGGTTTATCAAAAGTCAATAAATAAATAACGAGCGAAGCTGGGTGCCCCGATATTGTTCAAAACTGTTCAAAATAATCAATTATATTTTATTAGTCATGGAAATTCAATCAATTTCCATAATTGGGTCTGAATACTGTGTTAATTATGCTCCTCAATTGCCAGAAAACCATCTGTCAGAAAATGAAGCCCTATCTGCTTTGCCAAATAGACAAAGATAGCGACACCGATGCTAATCAAATGCTGTCATTATAGCGTGGACCTCGCTATAAACGACCTGGCAACGTTTCGGAATTGGAGAAGGAAAGTGCTATCTGTTGTGACGAATGATAGACAAAGATAGCGACACCGATGCTAATCAAATGCTGCTATTATAACGTGGACCTCACTTTAGTTAGGCAGCTTCCACGGCAGCAGGATAAATTTGGTTTCAGCACAGTCGGAGTGAACAACCGTGTTTTTCTCTTAGAAAACTTTTCCAACTTTTCCCACCGCTGGAAAGTGGGTGGAGCTTATTTATTCTCATTACTGATTTGTCAGAACCATCATTAAAAATAATTTCCAACTTACTTTCTATGAACCTTGTAAAAAGTTTCGACAGAATCGTATGGACAAGGAAAGAACATTTCTCCTTTGGTAATTAATTTTCGTATTTTGCATTTTCAAATTAATCACTGAGGTTTATCAATCTGTCATAGTAATAATTGACCGAGCGAAGTGAGGTCTAAGATTTAAGTCGACGGTTTGGCATTCCTCTTAATGTTTAAATATTTAAATGTTCGAATGTTTAAATGTTTATATGTTGCGCATTTACGGCGAAACGCGGTAATAGATTTTCATGGAATTTGACATTCCTTTTTTAATTGCGCGTCGACGTATATACGAGGTTTTTGGAAATTTTGCATTTAAGGATAATATAGAAGGGAGAAGGAGCCTCCTTCATACGCCAATATTAGAGTAAAAATCAGACTATAGAATTATTCATCATAAATCAGCTGATGAGTGATTACACAGATGTATGGAGAAGCCAGTCTATTGCTGTATTTCCATAGATTCTATAGCTCCAATCAGGTACTTGTGTGGATGAGAATACTGCGTGAGGTCTACTCTTCACAGAACTACTAGTATTATTACCAACAAAGATAGTTGGCGTAGGTACTGTATTGTATAGGTTGACAGGAAGATCAGTATCAGTTATTATCTCTTCAATAAAACTATTAGTCATCTGGTTGCTATAGTGGGGTCCACGTTATAATGGCAGTGGAGAAAGATAGGAGGGCAACGCTTCCGATCCTCTCTCTGTCTTGTCAATGCCTTCTATGGAGGGTATCTGATACCGGTTAGTTGATGTAGTATCAACTGTTCATTCCAGTTCAAAATAATCAATTATAATTTATTAAGCAAGCAATTCTATTTTTAAATAATCTCATGATTAGGATGATATATTTTGTTAATTTATTATCAATTCCACATTGTTAAAAGACGATCTGGCAACAGATCACATCGAGAAAGAGTTAACGTTATCCGCTTTGTTGAATGATAGACATGGTTAGCAAAACCATTGCTAATCAGACACTGCCATTATAATATGGACCTCACATAATGTGACAGAGAGAGAGAGAGAGTAATGTAGCACGACACAACACTTCATGTGATCATAGTTCATTGAAAACGTTCATGGTAGAGTAGAGTCATGGTAGAGGACTAGTTTTTAGTAGAGTAGAGTAGGATAGCACCGTGGGATAGTACTCTACCACTTGCCTTCCCACACCATCGCACCATCCCCCATCCCCCGCACCTCGATAACCAGACTCTAGTCATCTGGTTGATAATAGCTCACATGAGAATTGTCCTTTGTTACTGCTATCAATGGATTTACATCCCTTCAAAGAGATAAAGAAGTTTGTAATATTACATTTTGTCTCGATTAAAATCGAATCTTCAATTCGAGATCTATGAAACTTGATAGTAAATATCAGAGTAATCGATATGCAGACAACTTTTAACTAAGAATTTATCATAAATAATTGTGTTGCACATTCCATGGTATCACTGAAACAGAGTTCTATTTCAGAATCAACAGATCATTATAAACAGCATAGAGGATAAATAAATTTAAAATAACAGTTTCGAAATAAAGTTTCATTGAGAACAAATGTAAAATGTAAATTCTAAACTTGTAATTTATAATTTTTTGGAAATTAATATCGATGATGTGTTCATAACGTCACTGTTAGGCGGATCATTGTTAGTTCTTCTCTAAAAAAATGGTGGCTGCTATTGAAACTGTTTTGTGCTCTCTGAATATTTTTCTGTTTAATTGAAATTTATAATGTTTTAATTTGAGATTTGAACAGTTTTATGGTGTTCTAATTTTGTATAATTTTATTTGAGTGTTTACAAGCCTATAGCCATTGTTTTCAACTATATAAATGGATAAGTATTTTAGCTTATAATGATGCTATATGTTTAAGCGTTGTAAGGTGTTGTTCAGTGGATTTGTGTTGTATATTGCCAAAATTCTTATGAAAATTATAAGTTGGTTTGCTCTGAAAACTGGATTTCTCATTCATAAGCAATAGATCCATTCATAATTTATCAAGAATTTACCATTTTGGAGCCGATAACTTTCTTTAGGTTAATAGGTGAAAAATGCTATTCAACCTATTTAGGATAAATTGGTAGCATGGCAAGTTGAATGATGGACTTATTGTTGTATTAGAGGAATTTCAAAGTAGACTATAAAAGGGTAAGAGGATGAGTGTGTTTCCAAGTCACAAATTGAATCGATCTCTGAAGAAATGTTCTGACAGGAGGCTCACTCACGGTCACTCTCTCTCTCTCCCATACAGTCAGGAGGCTCACTCTCTCACTCCCTCTCTCACTCCCTCTCTCACGCCCACTCCACTCTCTCTCACACACTCTCACTCCCTCGCCCTTTCACTCTCTCGCACTCTCACTCACACACACTCCAGCACAACTATGGACAGGAGGCGCCAAAACCCTTCACAATAAAATTCCACAAGCGAAGTTCCCACTCCCTGACAATTCTAGATTCAAGAGCCGCTTCTCATTTCTTCCGCACTAAAAGCAATAAAATACTGTAGCAACTGTACGTCTCAATTCGCATCTAGCTTTCAACTTTCTTCAATGCTGATTCGTCTCCTTCATCGATTCTCAGTGGATGTTGCATCTAAACTGAATGTATTATGGAGACGTCAGCCTGAAATATCTCTGGCTACCGTGCACATTTCCACATGAAACTCGATAAAACGTAGAACATTCAGGAGCTCCACCTGATATACGAGATACGAAGTACCTTTACGCTGGGTTAGTTCATCGGATTGCTGTCAAAACTGCATTGAAAGCGATGTCATTTTGGAATCAAATTTGAATTCAAATTTATTTTCTCAAAAACATACACAATCATAATAATATAATATTATAACATTCATTTTGTGTTGTTTTGTGTTGTTTTCATGTTGTTTCATGTTGTTCTGTGTTGTTTTTATGTTGTTTTATGTTGTTTTCATGTTGTTTTGTGTTGTTTTGGGTTGTTTTGTGTTGTTTCAGAAGACAATTCACTTACTTATCTCAGAGGATGATAAATCTTGTTCCTACTCATTTTGTTGACAAGACGAGCCAGAGCAAAAAACTAAATTGCGAGATTGAGGAATGGATAAGATCAAATAAAATTGAAGAAAAAATCTTCTAAGCACCAACTGTTTCTTGTTTTTATGTTTTGTTTTTTTTATCATAGAATAATAATTATTGTGTTTTACTAACTTTTATCTACTTTAATCTACAAAATTATATTTGTGTGTAAGTTCCACTAATCTTTGTTCTTATTTTGGTTTAATTTCTTAGTTTATATTGAATAAATATATTACTGCAACTTAGGTCTACGCACAGGTTTTACCTTGTAGGCTACTCCTTAAACATAGATGGACAAAAAAAATATACTGCAGTTTTGGGATCATTTTATATATTTAATAGTATTTTTCTTGTATTATTTTTAGATGTTATAATATTAGATTATTATAATTGTGTATGTTTTCTGAGAAATAAATTTGAATTTGAATTTGAATAAATAACTAAAATTACTGTCCGGCTGAAAGTACTTTAAGCTTACCCGGCGAACTTCGTACCGCCAAAAAGTCAATGTATTTCATGTCACACTTGACTTTATTTGGTGAATCATTAAATTTATCTGACAATCAATATTTCATTCACATCTCAATACGGACTTCCTATGTGCTTAGTCATTATTATTTCGAAAACATATTTTTCTCAATCAGTTGGTAGTAATATCTATCAGTAAAGTGTTGAATTAAAAAAATAGGTTGAATCAGTGTTTCAAAGATGAATTTAATGCGTTCATAGTTGTTGATTGCCAATAGATGGTCCAGGAAATATGCGATGTACGATGAATCACACAGAATTCCATATTTTTCCGTCTTTCATTTTAGGATGAATATAAGCTAAGCTAAGTTAAAGAAAATTGTAAAGTTTTCTGTCATTCTTCGGTAATTGATGAATGCAATATGAACAACTCTCTTCCATGAGGTGAATAATATTTTTTTTCCCAACATTTTCCAGTTTCTCAATGATAGGGAAGTGATGATTATTTGTATAGGTCTTCTAAAGAACCATCATCTAAAGCTGGTAGATCAACCACACTTCAACTCCGAACTACCGTTTTGATACCAGTACACAATCTATCACAGACTAACGTGTTTATTACAGCTGATAACTTTAGATGCTAAATCATATTAACACAATATGACCTTGAATCATGGGCATCTTTCCGTTCTTCGGTAGCCGCTCGGCCGACAATTTATAAAACATAGGTCTGTAAAATGGATTGATAAATAATTCAGTCTGAAATCATCTCCAATATTTACACACATATTACCAAAGTATCATGTCGTTCTGTCGAGTAGTTTTCAAGTCTATAGGGAACAAACAAACGTGTTTCATTCATTTATATAAATATAGATACAATAAAAATACCAATGAAATATGAAAATAATACAAGAAAAATACTATTAAAATATTTTAAAATACTCCCAAAACTGTATTGGGGAGTATAAAGAATCTGGAATTAAACTATAGTGAGGTCCACGCTATTATGACAGTGGTTGATTTGCAATGGTATTGCTATTCTTGTCTATCATTCAACAAGGCAGATAGCACTATCTCTTTCTCGCTTTCCTCTGTTGCCAGATCGCCTTTCAACAAAGTAGAATTAATAATTAACTAACATATTATGTTATCTTAATCATTGAGATTCATTATGAAATTATTGGAAAATATAATTTCTTACTTGATAAAATATATTGAATATTTTGAACGAGAGTGAACAGCTAATATTACATCAATAAAACTGTATCAGCTACCGTCTGTGGAAGGCATTGACAAGACAGAGAATCGGCAACGACGTTTTGAAGTAATCATTATGAAATTATCGAAAATTATCACTTCTTGCTCAATAAAATATGATTGATTATTTTAAACGAGAATGAACAGTTGATATTACATCAATAAACCTGTATCAGCTACCGTCTATAGAAATATGATTGATTATTTTAAATAAGAATGAACAGTTAATATCACATCAATAAACCTGTATCAGCTACCGTCTATAGAAATATGATTGATTATTTCTCTTCTTGTTTAATAATATATAATTAATAATAATAATAATATTCGTATGGCTTTTATTGGTGGGGAGCTCCTGAAGGAAGTTCCAACTCGCCTGACTATATCATTTGATCCACCAATAGGCCTTACGACTGGTATACTTCGGCCGGGACCGAATTTTAACGTACCCTTCCGAAAACACTGGAGTGACCTGTTGAAAAACTTATGGCTCTGAGTGAGTTTAAACTCGGAATCTCTAGGAATAATTGTTCATTTTAAACGAGAATGGACAGTGACTCTTGATCAACTGATATCTTGATGGAGTGAATTTCACCCAGTTCTATAGTGAGGTCCACGTTATAATGGCAGTATTTGATTAGCAATGGTATTGCTATCCTTGTCTATCATTCAACAAAGCGGATAGCGCTATCCATTTCTCGCTCTGCTCTGTTGCCAGACCATCGTCTTGTAGAATTAATAATTAATTAACAAAATTATTGATATCAATTATGAAAATTCATTGAAAAATATAACTTTGTTTAATAAAATATAAAATTGATGATTTAAAACGAAAATGAACATTTAATATTACTTACATCAATAAACCTGTATCAGCTACCGTCTATACTAGGCATCGACAAGAGAGGGGAAAGGCAACGTTGATCTACTATCTTTCTCTACTGCCATTACAACGTGGACCTCACTACACGTGGGGTGATTCTTGATCAACTAAAATCTTGATGAAGTGAATGCCACCCAGTTCTAAGCTCATATCCTTGAAGATCCAGTAAATAGAACTCGGAAAATTACAAGTGAAGCAAATTGACCTCGAAGTTCGAGTCACATATTGGAGGCACTTGAACGACCCATTTCTGATCCATATCGAGCAAACTAGCTTTCCCTGACATTCACCTCACGTTGCGCCGATTGAATTCGAAATGGTTTTTCTGTGGAAACATTGGAAGGCAATGAGTTATTCATCGGAAGCCAGTGACGATGCAAATTGAATGAGTAGCCTACGCTGTGCTGGGTGCTGGGCGGCTCAAACCAATGCTCACTCGCTGACATACCGTGGTAACCGCAATAGACAACAGGTATCCTACAAACACTCTTGTAAATTATGTTGCAGTCACTTAATAGCCACAATAATAGACAACAGGAACCCTACAAACACTCTTGTAAATTATGTTGCAGTCACCTAATAACCACAATAATAGACAACAGGAACCCTACAAACACTCTTGTAAATTATGTTGCAGTCACATAATAACCACAATAATAGACAACAGGAACCCTACAAACACTCTTGAAGACAGAGAGCATAGAAAGAGTAAAGCGTATATAGTTGGGTCCACGTTATAATGGCAGATGAGAAAGATAGGAGTAAAACGTTGCCGAACCTCTCTTGAATTGTCCGAATCTCTCCGAATCTGTCTTGAATTGAATTATTGTATTGATGATATCGTTATTCATAAACATGTACAGGTACATTAGGAACAGCGTCAATATAATGTCAATATAATATAATCAATAAAATGGCAGTGGAGAAAGATAGGAGTAGAACGTTGCCGAACCTCTGTCTTGAATTAAATTATTGTATTGATAATATCTTCATTCATAAACATGTATTGGTACATTAGGAACAGCGTCAATAAACAAACAAACATAGACATTAAGGGCCAGCTCCCGAGCTCGGGATTTGGCTAAGTCCTAGACTTTAAACAGCTGGAGTCAGACAATTGGCTTTCCAAAACGGGGCGTAGTCGCAGGTTTTATAACAGTAGTCGCAGTTTTTATTTTCTCATTTCTATAATTTGAAACGTTCTTCCTCGACGAAATTGAACATATCTAAATAACTCAAGATAGCTGAAACTTCACACCATTCTCTCTTTATTTTATTTTGTGTTTAATTTTCTACTTTTTTGAAATTTAATTCAAACATGACTATGACAATGACTGCGACTACGCCACGTTTCGGGAAGCCAATTTTCTGACTCCAGCTGTTTAAAGTCTAGGACTCAGCCAAATCCCGAGCTCGGAAACCGCCCCTAAAATTAGAAGAAGTCTTGTCAATGCCTTCTATAGACGGTAGTTGATAATTGTTTATTGATTTAATATTAACTGTTCATTCTCGTTTTAAATAGACAATTATATTTTATTAAGTAAGAAAATATATTTTTCAATAATTTCATGATTAGTATGAAATATAAATTGTTCATTATAAATTTTACATTGTGAAAAGACGATCTGGCAACAGAGCAAAGTGAGAAAGAGATAGAGCTATCAGCTTTGTTGGATGATAGACAAGGATAGCAATATCATTGCTAATCGAACACTGCCATTATAACGTGGACCTCACTATCTGAGTTATTGTTTTTGATATTTTGGCAGCATTGTGAACTCTACATCATGAGTGGGGGAAAGAGAGCATCCCAATATTATTTTGTTAATCAATTATGAATTCTACATTGTTAATAGACGATCTGGCAACAGAGCAGAGCGAAAAATATATAGCACTATCCGCTTTGTTTCTCAGATATCAGCTATCCTCAAAAGAGTGCATTGACAAGACAGAGGATCGGCAACATTGTTCTTATATCTCTTCTCACTGCCATTATAACGTGGACCTCACTATAGTGTATGTTGTATCCAAAATAACATTGATCAGTACCTTTTGACAGAGTACTATGTTTAGACAAACTTTAAGCGCCGGCAATCATCCAGATAGGCAACCCGCAGAATACACAAAGAGTTGAATTTTCAATCTTCTTCTGTACTGCAAGTTGCATATCTAGCGCCTGATAACTGTAGGCACTGTAATATGATATCCTATTATCCTAAACTATTAAACGTTTTTCTAATTTCTGTTTGGATGTTTAGATTTTTAGATGTTAACGTTGACCTCACTTAGAACTGGGTGACATTCACTTCATCAAGATCTCAGTTGTGCGTCTCAAGGCAATGTTCACTTGCTTACATACCTAAATAACTACAATAAACAACACGACCTAATAGTGTTGCAGTCAGAGAGCATAGAAATAGTGACATTTTTCAAAACATTTCTAAATAAAAATGAGATGTTAAAAAGTTGTGTTTCTTTTCTGGCTCACAGTTTGTAAAATTACTCAAACATTCCCAATATGTAGAGATTTGAGTGAAATATTTTCTTGTTTTAAATTAGTTTTTAAATATCAAAATTCAAAATTTTTAGTTTAGTTATTAGTTCTGAAGTGGAAATTGGTCTTTTTGGAGTGAAAAGTAAAATCTCAACCTTATTCTTTTTTGAAACTTTTATTTGTAAAAATTTGGGAGAAGACAGTTTTGGGCTATGCCTGTTGTCTCTTCTCAATCATATTATATATTATGATTATGATTGGTAATTGTCAATTAAATTAATAAATCAATTAATTAATAGTGAAGAGTGTCTTTTTTCCTTTTAGGGCTAATCTAAATATGAATAAAGATAGAAATCTATGTTTGTTGAGGGGCTCAGGAATAAACATTTTGAAAAGTTTGTACAATCATTGTTTGTCGAAAAAAAGGTCACTGTTTTTTCAAAAAAATTTCAGTGTTCTCTGTAAAACATAAAACCATTTCTCTCCACTTACAGATGTTTTGTTTGGTGACGCGTTCACACTGGCAGCAAACTGTCACTTTGCGCACTAGTTGCACAAATAACTATTTCAATAATTATTTCATAATTTAGATTGGATATTTTGTTCATTGATGATCAATTCTACATTGTTGAAAGACGATCTTGCAAAAGAGCAGAGCGAGAAAGAGATAGCGCTATCTGCTTTCTTGAATGATAGACAAGGATAGCAAAACCATTGCTAATCGAACACTGCCATTATAACGTGGACCTCACTATCTGAGTTATTGTTTTTGATATTCTAGCAGCATTGTGAACTCTACATCATGAGTGGGGGAAAGAGAGCACCCCAATATTATCCATCGATGAAGATAACTTTGTAGTGGTCACACGCTACTACAGGAGTGAACAAGCACTTTATGCTTTTCACTCGACTGTGAAACCTCAACGCCTATTTCGTTCCGAACTCTTTCAACTCGTTTTCAACTCCATTGACAAACGGGAATGTGCAACTTGCGCCCAGCGGTCAGAATGTGTTTGGGCACTCATAGATTGAACGTAACAAGGTGAACGTCTGTGACGTCATCACGAGTTATGCCATTTCACTCTCACTAGTAGCCGACATTGCGTTGCCCGACTGAAGGAGCGAAATTTAAATTCACTACAGTATCCTAGGGATGCTACAGCAAAATACTACAATACGTTGTATTATTTATTTATTTCATTGGGAATTACAGATCATAATTATAATAAATATAATATGACTAGCCGCCAGGCTCGCTTCGCTCGCCTGCATTTTTCATTAATTTGAGCATTTTTATCATATGCTAGGACAATCCAGTCGGGGGTCTAGACTAAAAGGTCTGGCTAAACGGATATGGCGAGCGAAGCGAGCCTGACAGCTAGTAATATAATATTCCCAGGAATAGCTCTGATTGAAGTAGTAGTGCCCAATCATTTTTTCCGCGATAAATGTATTTCAATTTTCAACTTGGTGCCAACCTAACAAAGTCAACTCAACTTAATGCCAACCTGACAAAATTATTAATTTAGTTGTCAGTTAACAACTGTTTCGAAGAGGTACTCTATCTAGATTATAGTTCTATAGTAACATATGATGTGGACATTTCAATATTATAATTAAGAGATTGGGAGAAGAAGAATATACATGCTAAAAGACGAACTTTAAACCCTTAAAAACAACCCTTAGGGTTAAAATATTGGCAAAAGATTTCTTAGTGCGCCTCTAAAGGGCCAACTGAACATACCTACCAAATTTGAACGTTTTTGGTCCGGTAGATTTTTAGTTCTGCGAGTGAGTGAGTGAGTGAGTGAGTGAGTGAGTGAGTCAGTCAGTCAGTGAGTGCCATTTCGCTTTTATATATATAGATTGGGAGAAGACAACAGGCATAGCCCAAAACTGTCTTCTCCCAAATTTTAACAAATAAAAGTTTCAAAAAAGAATAAGGTTAAGATTTCACTTTCACTTCAAAAAGTCCAATTTCCACTTCAAAACTAATGACTAAACTAAAATCTTGAATTTTGATATTCAAAAACTGATCAAAAACAAAAATATTTCACTCAAATCTCTACAAATTATAAATTTTTGAGTAATTTTGCAAAATTTGAGCCAGAAAAGAAACACAACTTCACTATTAGCACAGCTGATATTGAAACACTGTATATGACAACGTATTGGCCTACTTAATGAGATACAGATTTGAAACCTGTAATCCCATTTGAGTTGATAATAAAATATTGAGCTAGATCCATGATCAATGAGAATCATCTTCAATGAATGATCACTGTCAAATTGGTTGAAGCAACATATTGTCTCGATCATTCAGTCTAATGTTTTGATTTTTCATTTTATTTGTATTTATGACAGAGACAATGTGAAAATAGTTATTTGTGCAACTAGTGCGCAATGTGTCAGTTTGCTGCACCGAAAGAAACGTTTACGGAATGGTTTCTTGAGTGCAGCAGAGGAACTTTGCGCACGTATTTCACATTAAGTTTTTCCTACAGTTACCATTAAATATGAAAAGTGGGTAATTATGGGTAAAATTGACTGAAATCTATCAAATGTTTTTCTGTGTAATTTTATTATTGATAAAAACCTTAATCCTAAAATCCTAAAGTCCTCGTTGTCCTTGGTTATAATATCTAATTAATAATAATTAGCGCGTTGTGCTTCGTTGCACCTCTGCTCACTATAGCAGCCACAGCAGTCACTGTTACCAACTTCATTTTGATTTTGCTGCACTGTTGCTCCATATAACCTACTAAGTATTTTGCGTTGCCATGTTGCAAATCTGGAGTGCAGAAAAATTTTTCCCGCACTAGAGCGGAAAAGTGATTCTTTGCGTTCTGTAATCAGTGCAGCAATGGCCACTTTTTAACGTAACTGTAGGAATAATAATTTGACCCATTATACAGATTGACGTCAGAAAAATCCTTTTCATCACAATTACAATATTAATAATGCAAACCTTGATTGTGATATCCGTATAAAGGACCTGGGCGTCATAATGCACCCTACTTTTGAGTTCAAGGAACACCTAACCCATGTTATGAATGGTGCTAATAGGTCGCTAGGGTTTTTATTTCGAAATTGTAGGCCTTTTACAGCATGTGGCGTTGTTTTGAAATTGTACTATGCTACAGTGAGAAGTAACTTTTTGTGTAGTTGAGAAGTTGATATTGTGGTAATTATTCATATTGAATGAAAAAGACTAAGATATTGTCAAAAAACCACTGATTTATTGAAATTAGAAAGACCGGTTTCGGTTATTACACCATTGTCAATCTCTGATAAACTAAAACTAAATACAAGAGCAGCAGAATTTATACTAGTAGGCGAGTACTGCTATTGGTCGAGGGCATGAACGCCTGCCATTGGCCTAGCTAGACAGTCTCCTCCCCCTCAACGGTGTGACAAAATGGCGGCTTAAGCAACAGAATCGCCATGAAACACAGCGATTCACAGCGATTCTGTTGCTTAAGCCGCCATTTTGTCACACCGTTGAGGGGGAGGAGACTGTCTAGCTAGGCCAATGGCTGGCGTTCATGCCCTCGACCAATAGCAGTACTCGCCTACTAGTATAAATTCTGCTGCTCTTGTATTTAGTTTTTGTTTATCAGAGATTGACAATGGTGTAATAACCGAAACCGGTCTTTCTAATTTCAATAAATCAGTGGTTTTTTGACAATATCTTAGACTTTTTCATTCAAGTGAGAAGTAAACTTGAATATGCTGCTTTAGTTTGGGCTCCATTCCAAAGCAGCGCTATTCTTGATTTGGAAAAAATTCAGAATAAATTTTCAAGGTATCTTTATTTTTAAAAGTTCAACGCATTCTGTCTGATAGCTTTTTCAACAGACAATCTAAGGTTGATATTTAATGTTCAAAGATTGGAAGAAAGGAGATCTGTCGGTTCCCTCTTGCTATTATATAATATCCTAAACAATCAAGTATTCATGCCAGAATTTATAAATATTTTGCAACTTCATGTCTCGTTTAATAGACCAAGACCAAATATTCTGTTTCACATGTCATTCATCAGAACGACTTATCATTACAATTCCTAAGCTGCGTACACATATTCGCGCTTCCAACCAGCACCGAGCACGCTCCTCCCTCGTACCGCCCTCGTACCCACCATCGAACCACAGTCGCACCGCCCACGCACCCATCATGAACGTTATGGAAGATGTTAGATCTTCTCGCGTTCCCCGGTCGAACCACTGTTGCTCGCCGGTCGATCATCAATCGCTCTGCTGGAGTGACGTTCGGTTGCGGAGCAGAGCGACAGTCTGTACGCACCTTTACATATACAGAACTTTACGTTTGTACAATAGAATATGCCACTGCATTGTTTCGTTTGCTGACCGTTTCCAAAACTTTAAGAGATTCTGTGAACTAGCATATCGCTCTATAGCTTGACTCATGATTGATAAAATAATTATACTAAACATTTCTTTTTTTTCTCTCTTCTAAAGTCCTTTTTTTACTCTATTCTCTATTAACTTTATTTCATTTTTATTTCATCCTTCTTCATTTCCTACTATCATTAGTTTATTTTTTTCTCATTTGGCCTTATTTTGCCTCTTCTTATCATATTAGTATTCAAAAATTGTGTTTCCTATTTTATTTTATTTTTCATTCTTATTTTGCATCAAATATTATGTATCTAAGCTGGTTGATGTCAATAAGGCTCTTCATGGATTTATTCTGTGAGCTTTTGTATGTGAATAAATAAATAAAGAAATAAATTGAGTTCATTGTTATAAAATTGTCTGACTCCTTCATATTTTTTTGAGGAAATTACAGAAAGAACTAGACTCCATTACAAAAATTATCATGATATCTTCCTTCATAATCATGGTGTTTTATCACTCCATTTTTTATTCATTTTCATGAAAAAAAGAAATTACGCAACCGAATGCTACTCAATTCAAATCAACCGTCGATTCAATCAAGCCTTAAAGTATCTAATGGAAAATGCAGACGAGCGAAGCAAGCCTTCTAGTCTTATTTCTTGATAATTTAGCAGGAGGTCTAGGTTGAACGGTTAAGGCGAATAGGGAGGAATGGTTGTTATACATCTGATGGTTATCGAAGAGCATATATACCGTTATCTCTTCGACAAAGAGAGAGAGAGAGTGAGTTAGAACAAATAATGGGACTGGCAGTGATTACTACGTCACTACGTGAACAGTGTACTTGTGTAAAGGAGCCATGTATCACTCCTATTTGACCACTGGGCGCAATTTGTCTATGTCCTGACAAGAACAAACTGACCGAGTGTCAATATGAATGGAAATGGTCGTCTCTCGTTTGTGTAGTGATCGTCTCTCGACCATTTTCATTCATATATTTGTGTTGTGAAGTCAAACACTCGTGCGGTGCGAATCTGCCGTTTCATAATTGCATTTATGAATTTATGTCGGCCATTTCAACTCATTTGTAAGCTTTGCCACCTGTTTGGGCTGATTATTGTTTGCCGATCGCCAGAAAACGCTGCAATAAATGCTAATTTCAAATCCTAACAGTGAAAATTCGATTTTCCTATTGCTTTTTCTGTATTATCACTGCCCAATCAGGCGTAATGCGCTCGATAATTCGACCACGACTATGTCCAATTTTCATTCGGTATCGGAATTCTCCCTCTATGATTTTCTCAGATGTTTACTGTTATACAGCAACGTTAGTAAACTAACTAGCTAACGGTCTACTAACTTTGGTTAAACAGTACTCCCATTACTTCTGTTTCTCTCCCTAATTTTGATAAAATGATCCGAATCAGCTTATGTAAACACTTTCATGAAGATCACAAAAATTTACAGTCTCATGTATTATTATAAAAATGTCGGGGCACCAAGCTTCATTCGTTATTTTTATTTATTGATAAACAGAACACAATTCTCCAAAATGATCGTGTTCATATTTCACAGCTAGCTATATGTCATCTTATGAATTTCGGGAATGCGATATTTCTATTTTTCACATCTAACTTGATCACTCACTTTTATAATATCCACAGCTGTTTCAGCCAAGGATGAATTATCCTTTTAATGTCATTAAACGAGTTTTCCCAAGGATGAGACCTAGTGTAATCGAATCTTTATATCATAAACCTACTATGTTTCAAATTTCGTGGAAATCGTCAGAGCCGTTTTCGAGATCCGTTAAACATAAATAACCAGATAAAAAAATAACCAGATATATAAATACAGAAATTGCTCGCTTAATATAATAGGATTTTGTATTAAGGAGATATACAGCATCATCTCTTCACATACAACCAATTTCGTTAGTTTTTCAGGTGGCAGGAACCGTACAGGGATATTCTTTGAGAGAACAGTCCACGAGTATAAATAATTTTGAATGAATACTGTATGGTTGTGTGTTGCCAGAGGATTCTAGTATATAGTGCTAGTTAGGCATTCAGTTGTACCGTACCTGACCGCACTTTTTGAGGGGAAGCATTCTCCATAGAGGAAGGAGGATGGAGATTTCTCTATTTTCCATAGAGAAAGAAGGATAGAGAGAGGTGATGGGGACACATTTCTGGAGAAGGAGACTGGAGAGCAACTGAATACAGAATTTGTGGTTGCAGTCGTCGACTGGTTGTACTTTCATCTTAAACAACAAACACGGCTTCAAACAAAATGCAGGGCTTGTGCACTGGAACCACCCACACTTCAGCTCTTCCATCTGGCGTTTCTGACATCTAGCATACAATCCTTATCTTATTTTATAGTATGAAAACAGAATTTCACTTTTTGTGTAGTTGAGAAGTTGATATTGTGGTAATTATTCATATTAGATAAAAATACTAAGAAATTGTCAAAAACCACAGATTTATTGATACTTAGAAAAACCGGTTCCGGTTGTTACACTTAACCTTGTCAATCTCTGATAAACTGAAACTTAATACGAGAAAAATTTAATTTCTAGCTTAATAGAATATAATTGATTATTTTAAACGAGAATGAACAGTTAATATTACGTCATATCTACCGGTATATTCTACCGTCTATAGAAGTCAGTGGGCAAGACAAAGGATTGTCAACGTTGATCTTCTATCTTTATTGATAGTTAGAAAGACCGGTTTCGGTTGTTACACCATTGCCAATCTCTGATAAACTAAAACTAAATACAAGAGCAGCAGAATTTATACTGGGCATGAACGCCTGCCATTGGCCCAGCTAGACAGTCTCTTCCCACTCAACGGTATAACAGAAACGTCTCAAAATGGCGGCTTAAGCAACAGACTCGCCATGATAACAAAATTTACTTTCAGTACAAAATAAGAACCAAGGAACAAGTAAAATATAATAGAACAAAAATATGTAAATAGAAAAACCATTGACTAATGTATGCTTACAATGTTATAATAGAACTGAATTCGTAGTGTTGAATTGGTTGAAATGAATCTGGCCATTTAAACTATATTTAGAATTGTCCTTTATTACTCTTGTTATTTCTAGAGCCTCTAGAATATTCAAAGATCTGCCTTTGTTATTAACATGCAGGAACTCAACATTCTCCTCAACTGTGAACTTGTGATTATTTGTTATCGAATGCTCTGCAAAGTTAGATTCCCCATTTTGTTTATTCCAATCTATGAAATGTTCTTTAATTCTACTTTTGAAACGTCTACCTGTCTGACCCACGTAACAAGCATTACAATCAACCACATTCAAGTTTGTACACCCCACTTTTATCTCAAATATCAATTTTGTCTCTACTCCAGCTAAAGAGACTATCTAAAATCGGTTTGGTCTTGGAAGCATACATATTAGACAATAGTTCTTCTATTTACATATTTGTGTTATTATCTTTCACTAGTTTTCTTGGCTCTTATGTTGCACTGAAAGTAAATTTTGTCTCATGTAGCATATAGCAAGAATACAGACACGATAATCAAACTATGAAGCATAATGATTATCCACAGTGCATCTCTCTTAAGGTTGAACCCACATGGAGAGTTGTGGATGGATAGAGAGCATTGTTTTCAGTATTTTTCCAATAATATAGTTATTTGTGCAACTAGTGCGCAAAGTGTCAGTTTGCTGCACCGAAAGAAACGTTTACGCCCGAGCCGTAGGCGAGGGCGGAATGGTTTCTTGAGTGCAGCAGAGGAACTTTGCGCACGTATTTCACATTAAGTTTTTCCTACAGTTACCATTGAATATGAAAAGTGGGTAATTATGGGTAAAATTGCCTGAAATGCATCAAATGTTTTTCTGTGTAATTTTATTATTGATAAAAACCTTAATCCTAAAATCCTAAAGTCCTCGTTGTCGTTGGTTATAATATGTAATGAATAATAATTAGCGCGTTGTGCTTCGTTGCACCTCTGCTCACTATAGCAGCCACAGCAGTCACTGTTACCAACTTCATTTTGATTTTGCTGCACTGTTGCTCCATATAACCTACTAAGTATTTTGCGTTGCCATGTTGCAAATCTGGAGTGCAGAAAAATTTTTCCGCACTAGAGCGGAAAAGTGATTCTTTGCGTTCTGTAATCAGTGCAGCAATGGCCACTTTTCAACGTAACTGTAGGAAAAAATTATTACTTGATACACAGAGACTTGAAGGAAATTTTTTCAAAGCATTTTCCACTTCCAATGAATCCTTCTTCTCACTTCAATTGAGAGTATCACTTCTCAACATAACGTTCAAAAAAATAAATGTCCAATTTTCAAAATAGGACTAAAACTACATCAATTACAGAAAATATTAGATAGTTTACAATCACATACAACAGTTAGTTTCAGAAATTTCTAATAATGTGTCTTCTACATGTTTTCTGTGTGGGAATTGAGTATCTTACTGCAACAGTTTCGACGGGAAAATCCCGGAAACTGAAGAAAAATGGGAAACTAGAGAGAAAATCCGGAAAATCGCATTGGATATAGCCCTGTTAGCGTGGTTTCGGTCCATAGCACCTCAACCATTACAGTTAAACAGTCTGCTGTTCATTTTTTTCAGCGCTGTTCACGAACGAGGCTCCGCTGCATTTCTGTGGCTGAAAACTCTCTTCTATCTCGCATCGTCTGTGAAGCTATTAAGAGAGAAAGGAATGCAATATTTTTGAGGGAAATCTCATTTGGAAGCAAAGGACGCTCTATGTGTATTTTGTTGAGGACGTATTTTCAACTACTCACTTCTATAGTCGGGTGCACGTTATAATGGCAGTGTTTGATTAGCAATGGTATTGCTAACCCTGTCTATCATTCAACAAAGCAGATATAGCGCTATCTCTTTCTCGCTTTGCTCTGTTGCCAGATCGTCTTTCAACAATGTGGAATTATCAATTAGTGAACAGAATATACAATCTTAATTACGAAATTATTGAAAAATATAACTTCTAGCTGAATAAAATATAAACTTAATTGATTATTTTAAACGAGAATGAACAGTAAATATTAAATTAATAAACTTATATCAGCTGCTGTCTATCGAAGGCATTGACAAGACAGAAGATCGGCAATGTTTATCACCTATCTTTCTCCACTGCCATTATAACGTGGACCTCACTATAGTACCTTTTTCACTTATCTCTTTTCTGTATAGGGCTACTTGTAATAGAAATAGAAAGAGAAATAAAAACCTCAGTACCCTTTTTAAATTATTTAATCACAAAATGTCATCAATGTTGGAACATGTTGTGATTAAATAATTCAAAAAGGGTACTGAGATTTTTATTTTTATTTTTTTTCACCTTTTTTACTTTCTTTTAGACACAAGGTTACAAAAAATCTTAGTGATTGATTCCTCTAAATATAGAACTTCAAATCTTGAATATAGAACTTCAAAATTCAAGGCACCATTCAGTTGTGTGATGCTCTGAATCCACTGAGATCCAGTCAGCAGTGAGAGATTATAGGGAACTTGATCCACCGCACGAAAAAGCTTCCAAGCCGATGAAAGTGGGGGCATTGATATTTGACTTTTGGGTTGGTCCGCTCTCTTCCTGAGTCGCATCTTCTGCTAAAAGGACCGCAAATCGGCACTTTGTGACAACGCACAAGTTTATGACTGCCATCCGTTTCACCGCCGTTCTCAAATCTCATTTCCTAAGATAGCATCTGATGGACTTTTCCACTCGGTTTCATGCAGTCTTCTGCGCCGACGATATGGAAACGTCGCCGGCTATCATTCAAGATATTGCAGCATACTTTCGATTTGTGGGTGAAGTGAAAGAAAATGAAAGAGATTTTATCCATCCAAAGAACAGTACAATAACAGCGAAATCTGTTTCTTATCATCGGAACATAGGAATTTACAGTAGTATAATGGTTTAACATGATGATAAGGTTCTTTTATATGAAAGAGTAGAACAAAAAATGCTCAGAGACCTAGCCTGTGTGAAAGAGGTGACTCTATTGGCTTGACTTCGCTCACAATACTATAGTGGGGTCCACTTTATAAAGGCAGTGTTTGAATAGCAATTCTACTGCTATCCTTGTCTATTAATCAACAAAGTGGATAGCGCTATCTCTTTCTCGCTCTGCTCTGTTGCCAGATCATCGTTTAACAATGATAAATTAACAAAATATTCAGTCTTGATTATGAAATTATTGAAAAATATAATATCTCGCTTAATAAAATATAATTGATTATTTTAAATAAGAATGAACAGTTAATATTACATCAATAAACCTGTATCAGCTACCGTCTATAGAATGCATTGACAAGACAGAGGATAAGCTCCAATCCAGGAATCACTTCATTGAATTAGAGTGAGATATGTGAGCCACTAACATAATTGAATAAAAATACTAAGAAATTGTCAAAAACCACAGATTTATTGATAGAAAGACCACTTTCGGTTGTTGAATGAAAAAGACTAAGAAATTGTCAAAAAACCACTGATTTATTGATAATTAGAAAGACCGGTTTCGGTTATTACACCATTGTCAATCTCTGATAAACTAAAACTAAATACAAGAGCAGCAGAATTTATACTAGTAGGCGAGTACTGCTATTGGTCAAGGGCATGAACGACTGACGAATTTATGAATTCTGAGTAATCTCTGATGAATTTATACTTTCGGTTGTTACACCATTGTCAATCTCTGGTAAACTAAAACTAAATACAAGAGCAGCAGAATTTATACTAGTAGGCGAGTACTGCTATTGGTCAAGGGCATGAACGCCTGCCATTGGCCCAACTAGACAGACACCTCCCACTCAACGGTGTCACGAAATGGCGGCTTAAGCAACAGACTCGTCATGATAACAAAATTTACTTTCAGTACAGAGGTGAAGAAAATTTTCCTTTCTGTTACTCCATACTTGAGTTTCAATTTAAAATGTAACTTCACTTGTTCAGCTTGACTTGCTACTTTCACTTTTTGTGTAGTTGAGAAGTTGATATTGTGGTAATTATTAATATCAAATGAAAAATGAAATTACTGAGAAATTCTTGTAAATTTGCCCACTAGTATAAATTCTGCTGCTCTTGTATTTAGTTTTAGTTTATCAGAGATTGACAATGTGTAACAACAACCGAAACCGGTCTTTCTAAGTATCAATAAATCTGTAGTTTTTGACCATTTCTTGATATTTTATTTAATATGAATAATTACCACAATATCAACTTCTCAACTACACAAAAAGGGGGGAAAACTAACATAATTAAGACTTGTATCTTCATAGAGAAAAGAAAGTATAAGATCATATATGCATCATACCATAGAGAAACAATAGAATAAGTAGATATCCCATGGTATAGGGCGTTTATGTCGCAACTTTTACTGTTATCCCAAGCCGATAGTTCACGTAGTTCTTTTCCATGCAGCTGTGTGACGCTGGTAGTCTCTCAAATTGTGCCGTTCATACACTATCACCCCAACAAAAAAGTAAAAATTGACAATAATCGACAGTAATAGGCTTGAGATAACAGTAAAAGTTGCGACATGAATTTCCTATACCATGGGATATCTACTTACGCTATTGTTTCTCTATGATCATACTTTCTCCTATTAACAAAAAATTAGAATATTATTTGACGAAAAAAACCTCCTATTCAGAAAAAACTACATTATATGAAAGTGAATGTATCTGTAGGTATGGCACAAATTAGGACTTTCTTCAGCATGTAAGAGATATTTTTTCTGCATATTTGCAGCTTAGATCTCATCTGGTTGCACTTAAATTCCTCTTCACCGCTCTCCATGGCAACAACAAAAGAAACCTATTCTCTGAAAGTGGAAAGTCTGCACTCGTTTTGTGATCCCAGGATTTCTTTTGTATGTGAGCTGAAGAACCAGTGTAAATTTGATATAGTTAAACCTACAAAGGAAAATATGTACGGCATGCAAGGGCTATACTCTGCTGACCCAGCGAAATAGGACACGCTTTTCATTAGATGGGAAGCGCTTGTTGAATAATCCTCTAGCGATTTCATCCGACCAATAAAAAGATAGCTCTGGAAAACCATTTCATCCCTCAAAGCTGCGGAATACATTTACGGGCACATGGAGCTCAACAGGTGAAACGAGCATCTATTTTGAATACCGGTCCCTCAAAGCGATAACTATAGTGAGGTTGAGGTCCTTGTTATAATGGCAGTATTTGATTGATATTGATGACACTATCCTTGTCTATCATTCGACAAAGCAGATATCGCTATGCTCTAGCTCCATAAAGCTAAATTTAATATGCTCTCTGAACAATTTAGAGGTTTGCCAAATCTAGTTTTCAAGCAGAGGCTGAAGATATTCCTAATCAGTAACCCCATTTACACTTTCCAGGAGTTCTATGAACTGGCTAGGACTTTGTAAAATTATTAATATTATGTTGAGGTACCTACATTAAGTAAATACTGTATCAACTACTGCTACTTTTCATTTCTGTTTGTTCGTTTTATTTGTGTGACTGCATTATATTTCAAGACCAGAATATCTTATATTTGAATATATATATATATATTTTAATATCTTTCTTTGTTTGGACATGATATTAATATATCATGATATTGTAGTTCTTTTAGAATAGTATATTTCCAATTATTGTATTGTATTATTATTGTATTGTATGTGTGATATTTGCTGTACATTGTGACGGAGGTAATGCTTCTGAAGACCTCAGAAGCGGTTACATTAAAACTTATTCTATTCTATTCTATTCTAAAGTTGTCATATCGTTTTTCGACAATGTGGAAATAAATATTCAATTTCAATCATGGAAATTTATTGTTTGATCAATGAAAAAAATAGATTTCTTTGACGAATAAATTGTAACCAATTATTTATTTATTTATTTATTTACATACAAAAACTCACAGAATAAATCCATGAAGAGCCTTATTGACATCAACTAGCTTAGATACATAATATTTGATGCAAAATAAGAATGAAAAAATAAAATAAAATTGTAAACACAATTTTTGAATCCTTATAAGATGAGCAGAGGCGAAATGAAAAAATAAAATAAACCAATGATAATAGAAAATGAAGAACAATGAAATAATAAGAAAAATAAAATAAAGAATAAAATAGAGAATAGAGGAAAAATAGGGCTTTAGAAGAGAGAGAAAAAATGAGGGAGTTTAGTATAATTATTTATCAATCATGAGTCAGCTATAGAGCGATTTGCTAGTTCACAGAATTTCTTAAAGGTTTGGAAACGGTCAGCAAACGGATCAATGCAGTGGCTTATTCTATTGTACAAACGTAAAGTTCTGTATATGTAAGAATTGCAATGATGGATCGTTCTGATAAATGGCATGTGAAACAGAATATTTGCTAAACAAGAATGAGAATACTCAATGCGTGTGTTTCAATAAACATTCGTCGACATCTCCATGAAAATTGAAGAAGTTTTGGGCAATAGCCTGTTTTTTCTTTTCCAATCGTTGTATTGGTTGTACTAACTTACTTAATGAATAAATAGAATGGGAGAAAATGTTATTTTCCTACAGATACCCTGAAAAGTGACCATTTGTGCACTGTTGCAGGCTGCAAAGAATCACTTTTCCGCACTAGTGTGCAAAGTGAGTACTTTGCGTACTCCAGATTTGCAGCATGACAACGCAAAATAGTTAGTAGGTTATATGGAGCACCAGTGCAGCAAAATAAAAATTAAGTTGGTAACAGTGAGTGGGCTGCTATAGTGAGCAGAGGTGCAACGAAGCACAATGCGCTAATTATTAAGTAGATATTATAATGGAGGACAACGATAGCACAGTGCCACCACAGCACACACCACACAGCTGCCCCCCGCCATTCAAACACTACTACATATTCAGGCAATTTTACCCATAATTACCCACTTTTCATATTCAATGGTAACTGTAGGAAAAATTTAATGTGAAATACGTGCGCAAAGTTCGTTTGCTGCACTCAAGAAACCATTCCGCCCTCGCCTACGGCTCGGGCGTAACGTTTCTTTCGATGCAGCAAACTGTCACTTTGCGCACTAGTTGCACAAATAACTATCTGAATAACGTGGAGAAAATTACATTCCCATGAACAAGGAAGATGTGTTTTTCTGTAATAAATTTGGTTATGTATAAGCTTTGGAATATGTGAAAATGTAGGTTTTCCTGAAAATTTTTTCTCGTATTTTTTCTTCGTCTCTTCTCATATAAATAAAAATATAAATCTCAGCATTAATGTCCGAAGCATGTGACTGAATAATTTGAAAGGCTACTAAAATTTAAAATTTTATTCAATTTTGTTCATTCACACAAGCACAAAATCCAAACAATGATTGGGAGAGAAATATTGGCTTCTTTTTATTATAACAATAGGTAATCCATTTCAGTAGACTTCCAATATTAAGTTTCAAGTATCTATATAATACGAGAGAGTAGGGTTGTGTTTGTTCGCATCAAAACATGTCAACCTGTAGATTGCATACCGGAAATATGGTAATGATTTAGATCTCCAAATCTTGCACATAGATTATTAAAATATCAATCTCATGCACCTCGAAGCCCAAACTTCAATTTTCCTTCTAGATTTTTCAGAATTAATGTTCAAATCTCATTCATGGGACATTAAAATTGAAATGTTCAAACCATATGTTAATATGGAACTATAATCTAGAGAGACCACGGTATTTAGATGAAAATCTTCTTCTATTTACCGTGAGAGAGACTACCTCTTCGAAACAAAATGGTTAAAATTGGTAACTAGATTAATAACCAGTCCAATTTTGTCAGGTTGGCATTAAGTTGAGGAAGCTAAACAAGATTTGAGTTCTGTCACTTTATTATGTTAGTACCAAGTTGAAGAACTTATAATATATACTGTAATAAAGGAAAGAACTGAAAATGGCATAAATGACCGAAACATGTTGTGATAAAAAATTAAAAAAAAAGGGTACTGAGATTTTCATTTTCTTTATATTTATATTACAAGTAGCCCTATACAGGAAAGAGATAGGAAAGAACTGGCTTATACACGTACGGGATAGGAGAATTAAGTTTGACTCATCATCACGTCTAAACTACTGGACTTGATTTAATTTTAAATTTTGCAAATAATTTTTTAATCAACTGAGGATTCTTATATGCCTATCTTCAATTCTTCTAGATTACATTACGTCAAGCTCTAAAATAGACCCATGCGGGGCACGGGTTAACTGCTAGTAAAGCTATAAAATCCAAGAGCATTGTAAATGTAAACAGATATTCGATTCATGCTTATCTCTCAGATTTATTGCGATGTTACAATCTGCCGTCAAAAGCCATGCATGCATGAGGATGTCCTGTGCCCAACTGTCAATATTTAATAGTTATTTGTATATCTAGAGTGGAAAGTGCTGTTCTCCCTGAGGGAAAAGTTTGAAGCCCGAGGCGAAGCCGAGGGCAACAATTTTCCTGAGGGAGAAAAAACATTTTTCACTCGTGATATACACAACATTTTTCCTCCACCTACATTTTTATAAAAACTGCAAATTAAATAATTTTTAAAAACGTATGTGACCAAACAATGTGTTACAACATAATCTAAAAAGTAAACAGAAACAGCTGGCTTGTAATCACAGTTCTCCTCCGACAGCACTATCTGTCGGCTAAAGTTGTAACAACAATGACAGCCACAACTACAGCTATGATGAAGTTCCCGTTTCAAATTTGACTAGTTAATAAGTAATATTCGTTGGCTGGTATTTTGAATAACATGGATTAAAAGAAAAAAACATTTTCTAGTATAGTGATATGAAGTTTGTAATAATAATTTCAGCATACAAACATAAATTTTATATATCGATCAAATGTCTGGTTGAGGTATTGGATTTAGTTGGTTTAATGACTACTCTATATGCTCCCTCATCTGAGCTTAGACCTTCTGACCTATTCCAAATGTACGTTTTTAAAATAGAGATGCTTCCCATGTTATTTAAATGGAGTCACTTTTACTCCCTAGGGAGTTTTTCTGTTTTTTAGTACCGAGAGCGAAAAAGTGACACTTTAGTATCATGTTTCAGGAAGTAAAGTAAGTACTTTTGACAGTAGGTGGAAAAAAAGTAATATTTTATGTAAAATTCTCAGTTTGATTCGGTCAACACGCTTTCACGTTCGGCGATGACGCATAATGAATAAATGAAACAAACGGTAGTCAGCCCATTGGTGAGCGTTATCAATCATAATGCAGGTGAGATATGAAAAACATGTCAGGCAAATATGTGGAAATGTGAAAACCTAAATCATGTTTTTGTCTGATATGTAATATGTATTCATGTAATATGTATTCATGTAATATGTATATCTAATATGTAACACGGCCAAGCTGTCGTTTACTCGATAATCAGGTGCAAAGTTATATCATAGAGAAACAATATCATAAGTAGATATCCCATGGTATAGGGCGTTTATGTCGCAACTTTTACTGTTATCCCAAGCCGATAGTTCACGTAGTTCTTTCCTATGCAGCTGTGTGACGCTGGTAGTCTCTCAAATTGTGCCCTCCATACACTATCACTCCAACAAAACAGTAAAAATTGACAATAATCGACAGTAATCGGCTTGAGATAACAGTAAAAGTTGCGACATAAATTCCCTATACCATGGGATATCTACTTATGCTATTGTTTCTCTATGGTTATATGCTGCCATCAGAAGGGATGGTTAAAAGGTGTAAGAGGGGAAGGGGTCGTTTGTGGATGTGTTTCCTGCTATAGTGAGGTCCACGTTATAATGGCAGTGGAGAAAGATAGGAGACAACGTTGCCGATCCTCTATCTTGTCAATGCCTTCTATAAACGGTAGTTGATACAGGTTTATTGATGTAATATTAACTGTTCATTCTCGTTTAAAATAATCAATTGTATTTTATCAAGCAAGAAATTATATTTTTCAATAATTTCATAATGAAGATGAAATATAAATTGTTCATTATAAATTTTACATTGTGAAAAGACGATCTGGCAACAGAGCAAAGTGATTGATTGATTGATTGAGTACTTTATTTATGTAGATTACAATATATACTGGCTTATACACTTGTATACAATAGCTTACAATACAGCAAAGTTATAGATGAATTTACATAATATAGACTAAGAAAATAACTATTGAATTGTATATGATATGAAAAAGCAATTTGTAATATAATAACTATAGATAATAATCATATGGTTATGCATCTACATAAATTGGCGGAGCTTTGGACATATCAATGTCCATTCTTTGGGAAGAATATTAAAAATATCCTCCCCACTAACTCTCTACCAAAACGTTAATTTCGTTATTTAAACTAAGGATTTATTTATTAATGGAAATATTGTAAAAGTTTTAATCAATATGAATATGTTAAAGAGAATATGTTAAAGAATAGTGAGAAAGAGATAGAGCTATCAGCTTTGTTGGATGATAGACAAGGATAGCAATATCATTGCTAATCAAATACTTCCATTATAAAATGGACCTCACTATAGTTATTGTGTTTGCTCCCAGGGTACGGTTTTGGGAATTCATTGTTCTCGCACCGGAGACACTAAATCATACACTTGTAGCTATGGTGGGAGGTAAAAGAGAATGTTTGCCCTGCGTCTCCCGTCTCGACTGACTACAGGAATGTCGCTGGTCACTCAATATTTGAATGGAGAAATTCTGGATGAGTGAAACACAGGAAGTAAGTTATTTATGTGATACTCTTTAGAACTCATGAAGCTTTGGTGAAGTATGGATCTGGGAATTCATGATGTTGTAGTGTTTTACTTTTTTACTTTCCTTGCCCTATTACCATAGGTAAGGAAAGTATTGCTTTCCGAAAAAAATTAAGGTACCCAAATTTCTAAATTTCTATACGTTTCAAGGTCCCCTGAATCCAAAAAAGTAGTTTTTGGTATTGGTCTGTATGTGTGTGTGTATGTGTGTGTGTGTGTGTGTGTGTGGTGTGTGTGTGTGTGTGTGTGTGTGTGGTGTGTGTGTGTGTGTGTGTGTGTGTGTGTGTGTGTGTGTGTGTGTGTGTGTGTGTGTGTGTGTGTGTGTATGTGCGTCTGTGTACAAGATATCTCATCTCCCAGTTAACGGAATGACTTGAAATTTGGAACTTAAGGTCCTTACACTATAAGTATCCGACACGAACAATTTCGATCAAATGCAATCCAAGATGGCGGCTAAAATGGCGAAAATGTTGTCAAAAACAGGGGTTTTCGCGTTTTTCTCGAAAACGGCTCCAACGATTTTGATCAAATTCATACCTGAAATAGTCATCGATAAGCTCTATCAACTGTAACAAGTCCTATAACTGTAAAACTTTCAGGAGCTCTGCCCCATCTATGCAAAGTTTGATTTTAGATTCCCAATTATCAGGCTTCAGATACAATTTTTACAGAAAATTTCAAGTGGAAAAGATTGAGCATGAGAAATTCTACAATTAATGTTCAGTAACATTCTCACCTAAAATTGAAAATAAGCTTGAAATCCGAGAAAATGTGATTATTAAATTGCAAACTGTTGGCAACTGTTGGTTCCATTAAATCATTCACTACGAAGAGATAGCAGACCTCGTGTGTTTCCAGCGTTATTGTCCTGTCACCAGCTGTCTCATATCTTTGAATAGTAGACTTGAGATGCGCGGGTACACTAGCGTCAGGTGATCAATTTTCATAACGGCAAGGAAAGTTGTGTGAGTGCGCCACACCAGATTTTTATCCTATTATATTAAGCGAGTAATCCCTGTATGTCCAACGGATCTCGAAAACGGCTCCAACGATTTTGATGAAATTTGCAATAAAGGAGGTTCTTGTTATAAAAATTCGATTGTACAGGGTCTCATTCCTGGGAAAACTTGCTGAAGGACATCAGAAGAAGAAATGTATCCTTCCAGAAAGAGCTGATACAACAGCTTTCTAGTTCATATATATTTTTGGACAGAAATTGAGATAATTTATCTTCCCACAGTAAGAACATAACCTACTTTTTTGGGCATGTTATTCCTTATCAAAATTTGGGAACAGAATAGTTTTGGGCTATACCTGTTGTTCTCTCCCAATCATATTCATATGATTTGTAATTGTATCGACAAATTAATAAATAGATAAATAATAACACTGCAATTTTCATCATCTGTTGTTTTTTTAATAAAAGTGAGATTGTGATTATTCCAGTTGTATGACCCGGCAAAAATACAATCTATTTCAATCAGCTGATCACGTGTAAAACGTGACAGTATCATGTTCAAAGCTTAAGGTGCGTACAGATATACGCGCCTCCAACACGCTCCGCACTCGCTCAGCAATCGCTCCACGCACGCTCCGCAATTCTCCGATCATGAACGTTACGGGAGATGTTAGCTGTTCTCGCGTTGCACTCTTGCTCCCCGGTCGATCATCAGTCGATCTGCTCGAGTGACGTTCGATTGCGGAGCAGAGCGAAAGCCTGTACGCACCTTTAGAAGGAGAAGAAGAGAGAGAATAAGGAGAAACGGAGGAGAAGGAGAAGAAAAAGAAGATGAAGAAAAAGAAGAAGAAGGAGAAGAAGGGGAAGAAGGAGAAGAAGTAGAAGAAAGGAAAAATGATTTTATTGTCTATTCCCCAATTCTCAATCCATTCGCAATAGCGGAAATGAATGTAATGAGGGAATAGGACAAAACTGAAAATAAGAAGTCGTATTCTCTCTTTACATTCATCTTCATCGTCTATCCTCCATTCTCTATCCATTCGAATTGCGAGAATTAATGTAATGAGGGAATAGGACAAACTGAACATAAGAACTCCAATTCTTAAATATAAACTATGCTTTTATGCTTCTATGCATTTGTACCCCAGAGCGAAGCTCGGTGCCCCGATATTAACAGCTGATTAGAGGCATCGGTCAAGACTAGAAATTAAACCAAAACCCAACTCATTCCACTCATACCCTGTAAGCAAGGTACTGGCCAGAATAATCCTTGGTAAAATAAAACCTTCAATAGATCTGCAATTGAGGAAAGAACAGGCTGGATTTAGAGAAAACCGAAGCTGCATTGATCTCATCAACACCTTACGAATCATCATTGAACAAAGTTTGGAATGGCAGAGCCCCCTGTACTTGATCTTCATAGACTTTGAAAAAGCCTTCGATTCAATTGACAGAGAATGCATGTGGAAAATTTTAGAAATATACGGCATTCCACCAAAGATCTTGAACCTGATTAAGGGCTTGTATGAGGGGTACAAATGTCAGACAATTCATGATGGAGTATTGTCAAACTCAATCAGCATAACATCTGGTGTAAAGCAGGGATGCATTCTGTCACCTATCCTCTTTGTTACTGTGTTGGACATGGTCATGAAAATGTCACTGAGTGGGAGGAGAAGAGGAATTCAGTGGGGGATGCAGAACAGACTCGAAGACCTGGATTTTGCAGATGACCTTTGTCTTCTAGCACAGAGACACAGTGACATGAGGGAGAAACTGAGGACATTAAATGAGATTGCTAGGAAAGTGGACCTGAAGATAAATGAGGCAAAAACAAAAGAGATGGTGCTCAATGTCCATGGTGGGGAGAGCTTTGAAATAAATGGGAAGAGAATAGAGAGGGTGGACTCATTTGCTTATTTTGGGCAGCATTGTAAATCTGGAAGGGGGTGCCGAGGATGATGTCAAAACTCGCATTAGAAAAGCAAATGGAGCCTTTTCACAGCTGTATACAGTATGGAGGAACAATAACATTTCAAAACAGACCAAGATACGAATTTTCAATTCAAATGTAAAGTCTGTCCCCCTTTACGGGTGCGAGACGTGGAAGGTTACAGCTGAAATCAGTAAAAAGGCTCCAGGTCTTCATCAACCGGTGCTTGCGAAAGATTGAACGTGTTTGTTGGCCAAATATAATTTCAAATGAGGAGCTCTGGCACAATACAGGACAGACGCCCATAGACATTGAGATCAGAAAGAGGAAATGGAGGTGGATAGGCCATACTTTGAGGAAAAGAGAGGGAGCAATTGAAAAGGATGCATTGCAGTGGAATCCCCAGGGAAAGAGAAAAAGAGGAAGGCCAAGGATTTCATGGAGGCGAACAATAGACAGCGAGCTTGGGAAGGTGAAGAGGACATGGCGAGAGGTGAAAAGAATGGCGAAGGATAGAGATGGATGGCGGTTATTCGTGGATGCCCTATGCTCCAACCGGAGTTACAGGAATTAAGTCAAGATGCTTTTATGCTTCTACCCCAGAGCGAAGCTCGGTGCCCCGATATTAACAGCTGATTAGAGGCATCGATCAAGACTAGAAATTAAACCAAAACCCAACTCATTCGTTCTGTTCGCACCTTCAGGCTCCATAGAATGCATAGTGACCTTGTCACTTCCATACGGAAAGATATACGGTGATTTGAATATTATCACTGCACTGATGCACATTACACTCAACAAGTCGAAATAGCATGACTTATAGTATTTAATGGTTCTATTTATTTGTTATGTGTCTGTATTTGTTACCATTTGACGTTGTAATGCATTTTGTTGTCCTCTTTTGCTACTACATTGAAACATTTATTTATTTATAATGACAGTGTTTGATTAGCAATGGTATTGCTATCCTCGTCTATCATTTGACAAAGCAGATAGCGCTATCTCTTTCTCGCTTTACTCTGCTGCCAGATCGTCTTTAAACAATGTAGAATTGATAATTAATTAACAAAATATTTCATCTCAACTATGAAAATTCATTACGAAATTATTGAATAATATAGTTTCTTGCTTAATAAAATATATAATTGATTATTTTAAAAGAGAATGAACAGTTAATATTGGTACATCAATAAACCTGTATCAGCTACCGTCTATAGAAGGCATTGACAGAGGTTTGGCAACGTTCTTCTGCTATCTTTCTCCACTGCCATTATAACGTAGACATCTCTAGGAGTTTCATCAACTTCACACTAGATTGAATCCTTGGAGTTACTTTACCTCCATTATTTTTATCTCAAACATTATCGTTTCAGGTTGATGTTGAAATTAATTTGGAATCTGATAAACTTTATGCGTGGGAAATTAGAAACTCGCCAGCCATTGGTTGAATGAGTTCATGCATTCATTCATGTACTTGAATTATTGACTGAATGAGCTTACGTGTGTGGGATACTCAAATGATTATACTCAGGCTAAACAAACTCCAAACTGAAGTAAAATTTCATGCATGGATGCAAATTTGTTTGTCAGTTGATGAATATACAGGAACTTCCATGTCCCTCCAATAAATGTATCATGAAACTCATTTTATACTGATTTGGTTTAATATAAATCCTGTCTAAATTTGGGAGAGGAATAGCACAAAGTTACCTTATTTTTTTCTTTCCCTATCATTTTTGATGATGTACTTATTGTATGAATCGATAAAGAATAAATGAGTAAATAAGAATAGATGAATAAATATAAATCAGCTACACGTCTACCATGCCCTTGTCATATCCTGAATAAGATTACCTAAAAGTAGTAGTCATCTCTCATCATCATACCTCTCACTCATTACCAACGCACAAGCCTAAGAGTTTTATTCGGGCATCATCCTCAATATTATTATTATTATTATTATTATCATCATTATTATTATTATTATTCTCTTTTTCACGCAGTTGCGGATAGCTTATGCAAAGGGGGGCAAAATTTATGCAACCTCTTGGCATTATTTTCTATTATTGATATAGTTATTTGTGCAAGTAGTGCGCAAAGTGACAGTTTGCTGCATCGAAAGAAACGTTTACGCCCGAGCTGTAGGCGAGGGCGGAATGGTTTCTTGAGTGCAGCAAACGAACTTTGCGCACGTATTTCACATTAAATTTTTCCTACAGTTACCATTGAATATGAAAAGTGGGTAATTATGGGTAAAATTGCCTGAAATGCATCAAATGTTCTTCTGTGTAATTTTATTATTGATAAAAACCTTAATTTATTGTCAAATTGAATAAAAATGTTGTCCTTGATTATAATATCTAATACTAATAATTAGCGCGTTGTGCTTCGTTGCACCTCTGCTCACTATAGCAGCCCAGTCACTGTTACCAACTTCATTTTGATTTTGCTGCACTGATGCTCCATATAACCTACTAAGTATTTTGCGTTGCCATGTTGCAAATCTGGAGTGCAGAAAAATTTTTCCCGCACTAGAGCGGAAAAGTGATTCTTTGCGTTCTGTAATCAGTGCAGCAATGGCCACTTTTCAACGTAACTGTAGGAAAAAGTTTTTTACCAAGTATGTTGGAGCGTTTGGCGTACTATGAACAGACTTCTGCATTTTCCCTACCAGAGTTTCTGAGACATCAATAACCTTACAGCTCTCCACTGTTGAATTAAGAATCAGACCATTCACAGATATTACGATTGGGATTATTCTAACATTATTGAGCCCATACATATCTTTGAGCTCAAATGCTAGCTCTTGATACTTCCTCGATTTCTCACCTCTTGTTCTTTGACAATTTTCATCTGCTGGCATGACTACATCAATTATCAAGGCTTCTTTTTGATTCATGTTCAACATTTATTATTATTATTATTAATTTTCAATCCAGTTGTTGAGAATGATCAGGAAGGCAATTTCCACCTGAGAATTATTATAAGTTACACAGTGATCAATAAAGTTAGATAACATTTCTGGACTATAATCAACCGCACAAAAATAGTCCGATGAGAGTTGATCAACGTTGTCAACAACTTATTATGAATGAGAATTAATCAATGGGCTAGTTCATATACACTTGAATTAACAAGATGAGTGGGTGTAAATCATCTGTTCCAATTCCCATCGGACTATTTTCGTGCGGTTGACAGTAGTATATGCATCAGAATTCAGAATGAACTATCTGTGTTCTTCATGTTGATACATAAGAGTGACCTTGAAGACTAGTCATATAAGTAGATCTGTCTCATATTTGCAGCAGATTCATATATCCAGCACGATTTGCTAGATACAGAGTAGTAAAGAGTTCATTGAATGTAATTATTCTATTATATTCGGTTTTTAATCAAATCAAATTCAAAATTTCTAGTTTTATTTATTTGTGGACTGAAAAGTGAACTCAAATCAATTCAAGTGGATAGCATAACCTATAATTTGTATTCATTCATAACTCCACATTCATTGTATTATGATTCATCCCATCATCATAACCTAGGCTTAAAATCTGTGGGTAGATGACACAAGGTGATAAGTCATGATTTGTAAACTTTTCAGGAGAGCAATTTGAAAGTTTGGCATAGCTGCAAAAAAATTATCTATAATATTTTTTCTTACCCATTTTACACTAATATAATCAGCTGATCTTCGACTATTTAAATAGAGAATATCAAGCGATAAGACATTTATTTAAATTAACAGTTGAGAATTTCTGCAAGTGATGTCAGAGATATCATGTTTTGCCATCTGCCAAATGTTTCAAATCACAATGTAACAGTATAGGAAATATGTTAAAAATCTATCATTTACAAATTTGAATATATTTCTCCGTCAATTAATTGATATTTATTCATTTATTTATACGTGCATACAATAACAAATCATATAAATATGATTGGGAAGGAACAACAGGCTTGGCCCAAAACTATTCCATTCCCAAATTTTGATTACATGTCCAAAAAATAGGTTATGTTTGTTCTGTAAGAAGTTCAAGGTCAACTTTCGTCCAAAAATAAATATGAAATGCAAATTTTAAATTTAGAAAAATTAAAACACCAAATTATAGTTAAATATAACACTTAATTATCACTGCACATTGTATTAATTAAGTTATTTTATGAATTTTGAAGCCAAAAATACACACAAATTCTCACTAAGAACAGCTAACAAGTATTGATCAAGTTAACCAAACTTGAACCGTTTGCAAAGTTGTATGGGTTATGCAGTTCTCAATATGGGTTATTGATTTTCAGATTTTATAATAGCCTACCAGTACATACACTTATCAAATTTTGTCATCTTTTGATAATTGGATTATAATACAAACCGGTAGAAGAGTGTTGAGATATATGTACTTATCAATATTTGTCAACTTGGGGTTTGGAAGAAAATGCTCTATCAGGCTTAAGCAAGACCTACATCTCAGCTATTTAAAAAGATACAACATATTTAAATATACCATCTTATAGATCTAATTTTTTTGAACACAACCATATGCATAACTCAATATGGTCAAAAATGTGACTTATCAACTTGTGTCATCTACCCACAGAAATACTTCTTGAAAGTCGCCTTTGTAAAATGATAAATTAAAAGTGTAATTGAACATAACCAAAAAGAAACAGAGCATTTTACAAAAATAAGGGAAAAACCGTGGGAGATGGATTTTATGGAGAGTTTGAAGTCGGAACAGTCAAATTGCCTAGTCCTTGTAGAGAGACGACGACGAGGAGGGAAAAAACCTGTAGAGGATATCTGCTGGATATACAGTAAAGGTGTAGGAGAAGCCGTTACTTTTCTGGAGATGCGATCTTGATAAGAATGAGAAGTCATCGGAGGAAGAAGAAACAAGGATAACGCTTCAACGACTTGTTTGTGTGGTGGGTAGACTACCATGGGGAACCGTATTAGGTGGTTGTGCCTGTTGCAAGGAAATCCGGAGCACTTAGGAGAGGATCGGAGCCGCCATGTGGACGTGTCGATTGCTGGATTTGAAGCAGAAATAAGGGAGAAAGAGCTAGAAAGAATAGAAGGTGCGATTGACTGTTAGAGATACTAGGATACGAGAAAGAAACAAGGTAAAGTGAGAAAGCTAAGAGAGAAGGAATAAGCGACTGACTGAGGATACGAGAGAGAAACAAGTTGAACTGGAGGATAGATAAGAAGGGAGCTCTAGAATGGCAAACAGTGAGAGCTGCTTGACATCTCAATAAGAATACATTCTTAGAGGCGGTCTATGTTCAACCTACAAGCTAACACACGCAGTATACAAGATTATAGAGCTTGTATACTTGCTCTCATACGCGTACATAGGATCAGTATTACCCCCTGACCTAATTCTGGTACAAGCTTATAGATCAATATTATCTGTGAATATTT